>NW_009736972.1:0-4292 GCF_000703405.1 Apaloderma vittatum | reverse complement strand
TTGACCTCCAGCATGGCAATGACAGCTGGGCCAGGAATGGAAACCTTCGGCTGGCACTGCTCCTCATGCAGCGCTCCTCCATGTGCCATGTTTTCGGCCAGTGCCTGATGAAGACAGGACCCCCTTCCTCAGCTGTTCGTTGTGGCTGCAGTGCCAAGGATGCTGTCAGAGCTGCTGTCAGGTCAGCGCAGGCGCTGCGAGGACTCACTAAATCCCCTCCAGGAAAGTTCCTGCAGCTTATTTCAAATAGCCAGTTTAAACCGGTTAATCCGAGCGGGTTGGTCTGGCTGGTGGCACACTGACAGAGGCGCTGCCGCGGGTGAAGGTCGCTCGTCGCTGCGGGGCAGCGGTGGAGAGCGGCTGGTTCTGCTGCTCCCAGCCAGACCTCTCTGCCTGCAGCCCTGAAAGCCGTTCGTCCAAACTGTGTACAGTTCTGGGCCATTTCCTGGACAGTTTTCAGTGTTTTTTGTCCTTCTTTAGTTAAAAACAGGATTTTGTTCTTCCCCTGGTGAGACTAGGAAAAGCTAGAAGGATATTCATCTTAAACTTCCCCTTTAGGTCTAATTATACACCTGGGTAACAAAGTAGTTTTTCCTAGAGAAGCAGATGGGGTGAAAATGTGGCTGTTTGCAAATTCCACAACACAACGAACAGATGCCATTTTAACCGTGACCTCTGGTTCGCTGCAGTCTGGTTTATCTCGCTTGGGAGAAATTTCAGGAAGCTGTGCAGAGCAAAAGGGTGCAGCTTGGCTTTTCATTGTTTTCATTGCTCCTGCGCTTACAGGACACAGGAAAACAAGGGAAAAATACCCTTTTGCTGGGACTCACTCCCATGTTTCTCATGAATCTGGAGCTCGATCAAGCATATATAAAATGGAAATCGAAGGAGCGCAGACTGCATTGAGGGAAAGATGGTTCTTGGTGCAGTGTACAAGTTTCACACTCAGCCAGTTTGTTTAGTCCTTCTGACTCCATAGCGTTTAAGCAACCTTGCTAGCATCTATACATAAACAACTTTTCATGACAATATCAACCTTAAATCTGCACCTCTTTCTTTGCTCGGGAAGATTCAGCTAAAGCTAGGTTTATTTTCATATAAACCTAATTAAACATGGATTTTTTTTTCAGTTATGTAATGTTAATTATCCTACATTCATATAAAATGTTTTATATCGGCTGAAAGCTAGACTAGTTCATGAGCTGTTTGGAGGTCACTGGTAAATGAACTCTGATTAGTCCCCATCCTTCAGCTGAAGTTATTTTTCTCCAGCTGTGCATCCTTTCCTCCCTCCCGACTCCTCTACTGATGTTAACACACTAAGAGAGGTCAGTGGTCCAGCCCCCCTGGATAAGTCTTGAGTGTATACTTTTCTTAATGATGAGTATACAGAACTGGCTTCTTCTGCGAGCCCCAGGATGGGTTTGGCAACCCCTGGCAGGAAGGTGGAGGGAAGAACGGGGAATGAGCCTTCATTGAGCAACAGCAGTAAAGTTTGCTAAAGCCTGTCTTTCAGGGCTGTTGGGGTTTTGTGTGAGGCGATACACAGTCTCTGCACACATACCTTTTCACTCAAAAATGCCTCAGTCAAGGCCAAACATTGCTTTGCTGAAGAACACAGGCAGATCTTGATTCGAAACTTGAAATGGAGGCAGCTTGCCATGTACTAACAATGGATGACCCTCCTACTTATACATTTTTGTCATATTTCTCTATCTGAATAGCTTCAACTTCCAAGTGTAAGGAAAGCCTTGTTGTCAGATTAAAAACCTCTGTAGTCCAAGTCATCTCTCTTCCCTTCCAGAGGTTGCATTTACAGCTGACTCATCTGTGTCTGACTCACCTCACGTAACAGGGCATTGCTTTCAGGACAGCCCTGAGTACAGAGTCAGGTAAAGGTAGGAAATTTGGGAAGCTGTAGGCAGAAGCATAGATGCACGAGGTGTCGTCCTAGGTGGAACTGCCCTTCCCATAAATAAATGAGCGATCCTGCTGTGTCTAGGGAGCATTAGGCACATTCAGTATGTCCTGCTTGGGTGGCCAGAGCTGTCTAGTACAGTCTGTGCATATGAGGTAGACTTAGCAGTCACACAGAGATGGACTTCATGGCATGTGTCCTTCAAGTCTGAGACACCTGGGGTGCTTTGGACCTACCGTGCAAACACTGGATGGGTTGTTCAGACTACGCACAGTAAGTAACCATCATCATGGGATCAGGATGCACCAGATTTCCTCTGCACATGCAGTCATGGTGCAGGTTTCTTGAACAAAATATGGAAATCTACCGTGGGCTTCCCTTACAATCCCCGTGTTGGTGCTCCCTAATGCATTTTGGCACGGCAATCCATGTGGCCGTGGAGTGGGTTGAACCAGCTCAGTGGTGCAGCTGTCTGTACAGATACACAAGCACTAGTACTGACATGGAAGAGGTGATGGGAGCAGGCGGAGTAGAGCAGAGCTGCTCCTCTTGACATTAGCACATATTTAGATTGACATAAGCCAACTGGCCCACAGTGATTTGTCTGGGATTTTGATATGTTGGACAGCCTAGGCAAAATTGTGGCTGGGGCTCATGCTTTGTTGAAGCTGCTGCAGGCCTGAGACCAGTGGACAAATTCCTCTGCTTCTGTGTGGTAAGGAGGACATAACTGGGATGCTGGGACAACTGATGGAGCTGGCCTGGCCACAGGGTGGGCTAATCCCTGCATACCACTAGAAAGAACCAAAACCACCAAGATAACATGGCTGGGCATAAGAGGAGACAGAAATTGCACCTGGTTTGGGCAATGCATCCGGTTATCTTCTCTTAGGTAAAATTACTGACTGGTCCCAAGATAAGGATTATATTGATCTTTCACAGCTGTAGCATACTAAATAAATACTTTTTTTCTAGTAATCTGTCTGCTCCTTAGGTAGTGAAGTCCCGGGCCTTGGTGCTTAAGCCCGATTGATTCTCTGTCCCTTCCTTCTGTGATGACCCACAAATCTTTACAAAACTGTACCAGACTGATGTCTTTGACTGGGTCTTCACTTGGCATTGACTGGCTTTGGGGCCTTGGGGTTATCACTGAGCTACTCATTTAGCTACCACCATCTGCAAACAATTAATCTGGGCCTGGACTTCACAGGGACTCTGGTCTACTCTGTCTTCATAAATATTTCTCCTCCCTTGACCTTTTGGAATAATCATTCAGCCTGTAAAGTTTCCAGTTTCTTCCCGTTGCATTCAGTAAATTCCTTTGCTTAAAAAGTCTCTTGTTGATACTAACCATCTGACATCCGGAGAAAAAGAGAAAACAAAGGAAAGACAGCAAGTTAAGTGCTGGACTGTGGGTCAAAAGCCTCATCTGTAAAACCCTAACATAGAAACATGCTGGAAAAGGAGGGAACAGGACTAAGAGCTGGGAAAAGTTCTGCTTCAGGCTGTTGTTCCCTGGCGCAGTGCCCAGCAGGCACTGCATCAGGCAACTCAGGCTGGGAGCTTGTTTTCACTGCTGCCTGCTACTGCATTTTCTGGCCTGGGACGACATCTGGCTGGCAAGTTCTTTCCCACACCCCGAGAAGAGTAGTCTTTTTTTTTTTTTTTCTGGTTACTGCAGTCCTCACATTAAAATATAGTGAATCAGCCTGCAAAGTAGCATGAGATTGGCTTAAAAATAATGAGGCTTAAGTACAGGCGAGCTTTGAGTTCATTTTGTTTGCCTTCTGGCTTAGAAACCTTCAGAATACGTGATGTGCATATTTTCCTGCTTTTCATCATAGAATCATAGAATCGTATCAGCTGGAAGAGACCTAGAAAATCATCGAGTCCAGCCTTTGTCTCGCGCCTGTCAACCTACTAAACAATTTCCCCCAGCGCAACATCCACTGTCTCTTAAACACCTCCAGGGATGGTGACTCAACCACCGCCCTCTCCCTGGGCAGCCTGTTCAATGGCTGACAGCCCTTTCAGTGTAGAAATTCTTCCTCATATCCAACCTGAATCTCCCCTGGCGCAATTTAAATCCATTTACGCTTGTCCTATGACTCTCCACTAGGGAGAACAGACCAACCCCCGTCTCTCTACAACCTCCCTTCAGGTAGTTGTAGAGAGCGATGAGGTCTCCCCTCAATCTCCTCTTCTCTGGGCTGAACAGCCCCAGACCCCTCAGCCTTTCCTCATAAGACTTATGTTCTAAGCCCTTTCCTAGCTTGGCAGCTGCCTCTGTACCCTCTCCAGCACCTCAATGTCCCTCTTGTAGTGAGGGGCCCAAAACTGACACAGAACTCGAGGTGAGGCCTCACCAAAGCTG
>NW_009736971.1:0-983 GCF_000703405.1 Apaloderma vittatum | reverse complement strand
GGCTGCCGGCCAGGGTTAAACCACGACATGTTTTTAAATAAATCTTGTAAATAAACTTCTTTCTCTAATAATCTAATCACAGCTATTAGTTCCAAATTCAGACCTGAGAGTTCATACTAAAATTGTGACCTCTTTTTTTTCTGTGTAAATATGTAGAAGTGAATGACGGTGCAAATCTCCTTGACATGAAGTTTTAGACCAAATACATTATTTCATAGAGGCCCAATTCTACTTTCTTCCTTTCACGTCCATTGTTTATGATATATGTACATACTGAGATCACTTGCATATCAGTAGGATATCAATAGTTCAATTAGATTGGAAGTTAGCTGATGAAGGGATGGAAGGACGATCCAGGAAATTACAGGCCTGTCAGTTTGACTTCCTTCAGTCCCGAGAAAGCTGATGGAGTAGATCATCCTGAGCTGAATTGCAAGACACATGCAGGACAACCAGGTGATCGGGCCCAGTCATCATGGGTTCATGAAGGGCAGGTCGTGTTCAACTAATCTCCTTCTATGACAGGGTGACGTGCTTACTGGATGAGGGAAGGGCTGTGGACCTTGTCTATCTTGACTTCAGCAAGGCATTTGGCACAGTTTCCCACAGCATTCTCCTAGAAAAGCTGGCTGCCCATGGCCTGGATGGGCATATACCTGTATGGATTAGGAACTGGTTGGATGGCCGGGTCCAAAGAGTTGTAGTTAATGGAGTTAAATTCAGCTGGTGGCCGGTCACAAGTGGTGTCCCCCAGGTCTCAGTGTTGGGACCACTCCTCTTTAACATCTTTATCAATGACCTGGATGAGGAGATGGAGTGCACCCTTAGTAAGTTTGCAGATGACACAAAACAGGGAGGAAGTGTCAACCTGCTGGAAGGTAGAGAGGCTCTTCAGAGAGATTGGGACAGGTTGGATTGCATGAGTTTCAATAAGGCCAAGGTTCTGCACCTTAGCCACAACAACCCCCAGCAGCACTACAGGC
>NW_009736970.1:18276-49733 GCF_000703405.1 Apaloderma vittatum | reverse complement strand
GCCAGGCTCTTTTCAGTGATGTCCAATGGCAAGACAAGGGGCAACACATCCAAGCTGGAGCATAGAAGTTTCCACAAAAATATTAGAAAAAACTTTTTCACTGTGAGGGTGACAAAGCACTGGCACAGGCTGCCCAGGGAGGGTGTGGACTCTCCTTATTTGGAGACATTCAAAACCCACCTGGACACATTCTTGTGTGACCTTCTCTAAATTATCCTACTCTGGCAGGGGGGTTGGACTAGATGATCTTTAGAGGTCCCTTCCAACCCCTAACATTCTGTGATTCTGTGTAATGCTCTATAAACTTATATTGCTAAAACAGAAAAATCTCATTACTAACAGAGGTAACATATTCATACAGAAGCTTGATACTTTCTACCCCTTGACTCTGGTGTTGGGCTCATCTTTCCAATGGTCCTGCAAACCCTAAGGCTAATAGTTCAGACTTCTGTGGAAGGACAGGGGAGGGTGTCAACAAGTGTGAGCCTCCTGAAGATCTTCAGTGGGAGAACTATGGTTTACATTCTGGCAGTGCTTATCAGGCCCAGATAGACTGAAATTTGCTTCATTCTCATGTCACAGCTCGAGTCCTTTTCATTGCTACCCATCTGAAGCCAGGAAGGCATACAATCACCTCCTCCCACATGTAGTTATGTATATGAGTTTCTGGTCACAATAGGCCTCCCTGGGAGACTCAGGTGTTGTTCAGATACAGCACTTACAGAGCTGTGTCTCCATGTTTGGCTAAGGCCACCAGGTGCTTGTTAAGGCAAACTTAAACAAGACAGGGGCCATGGCCATGTCCTAAGATCCTGCACAGCCAGGGCAGTACAAAACTTAAGGCTTTTTACTAGTGACACTAAAGGTATATGTCTTGCAATACACAAACAGTCATTAATCAGTTGCTCTTTGACACTGTTGCTAACATCGTGGCATTCTCATAGCTGTTATGCAGGCAGAGGCAGAATGAACTTGTAGTTCTGTAAGGCGTTTGTCAGATATTTTCAATAGGGCTCTTCATTAGTATTTTATCCTATATGCCTAAAATTCTGCTTGTAAATGTGACACAGATACTTTCTCTTCTTTCCTTTCACTGTTGTGTTGCACATGTTTGCCACTGGAAGCCAGATGAATGAAGAGATATAGTCACCAAATCTGTAATGCTTATTTAAGTAATTGCATTCGGATCCTTTGTCTGCGATAAGAAAACCTTTTGCTGTACTTTTTCTGATTTGATTGAATTTCTGGTTTTCCACCCTTCTGAGGCTGGAGTCATCACAAGCGAAAACTCATTGCTGACTTCCAGCTAACATTTTCCCTGAATTAGTATGTATTTGCATAGAAAGGGATATCTTATCCATACTGAATTTCTTTGCCTATCATTATTCTCTTACCTCTAGATGAATACTTTGAGAAGAAAGATTTTTTTTTCCACTTAGAAATGGAACCTAAGAAGTCATGTATGACTATTTCTATTAGATGCATGCATTTACATACAAATACATATATTTTATATTCAGACTTCCATATCCTATAGTTATATGTGAGTGTAATTGAGAGAAATATTACTCTTGGTCAAGGCAATGCTGCTTGGTTGTTGAGTAATATGTTCTCTTAAAACCAGAGCTTGAAAAAGAACCCTAGGGGAACATTAAAGTTTAATGTTTCATTGTGTAAAGTTTGAATAAACTATGTACTGCTACTTAACTGTAAAAATGTTGTCAATTCAGTTCCTCAAAAGCTGTGTCCCACTGCCCTCAATAAGAGTAAAATTAAATTGTACTGCATATGAAAATCATGTTGATGTACACACCCGCATTGAAGTGTGTGTGTGTCCAAAACTACACAATGTCCAAGTGTGGTCTGGTAACTGCTGCTAAAGAGAGAACCCTTACACTCTGACTGATTATTCCCCAGTTAGCCTCAGTTGTTGCCTAGGTGCATGTCTGACCCCTGCTCAGGTTGCTTTTTATCAGGGCCTATGGCCATGACCTAGATCTGCTCCTTAGTCCTACAAGTCCCAGCCTCCATTCCTCAGGGCTGTGCCTTGTTGGTACAGATCTTGGCCTCATTTTTTCTGAATTTCATGGACTTCTGTTGACTCCTCTTCTCTACTTGACTCTTGCACTATTTAGAGCATATCTCAGTCAAGAGACTGTTTTATCTTCCTTCTCTCCTTTCTTGGATTGGAGTAGGCTATTTCATTTCCCTAAAGTAACTTAGTGGTTTCTTTTTGGTCTAAAACTTCTTTGCAAGACTATTCCTGCAATGAACATTTTGATGTGAGTAAAGATGAAAATGCTTCCTTAATTGTTTACCCATTACAGAGGCCCTAGAAGTACTTCAGAGGGTGTTATATCGTTACCAAATTAGATCGACATATTTCTGTAGATTAAAAGGGTTTTCCCTTTTCTCTTTTTCAACCACTTGTGACTAAAAATTGCCTGAAGTTTGTATATACCTAGAATATTTCCTCCCTCCTCCAGCATGTTTTTGTGTTCTGCTGCCAGGAGAGAAAATATCAGGCTAATATGGCTATCAATACTTTCTAACAAACGATATTCAAGATACAGACTTTCCAAAGGGCAGATAAAAACTAGACCACAGTAATAATAATAGCACTTAAGGTCTGTTCAATTTTTTATTATTGCTTTTACTTTGTACCCGCTGTGTTCATACTGTGCCATTTTGAGAACACATTAGTTCCAAGCACTGGTACAACCCACAGTCAAGTTAACAGTACATTCCAGTTATCAGCAATCATCAATGCTCAGCAAACAGTGCTAATAATCTACAATTACCAAGAAGGAGTAACAGATGAAAACTTGTCTGTGACTGAGAAATCCATGAATTTCTCACTTACATATGTTTAACAGAAATTATTGGTCTCCAGTTTTAAATGCTTGTGCATTTTTTTTCCTCTGATCTACAAAATGAACAGCATTTTGAGGATTACTTTTCATTTGTGTAAGATTAGTCTCTACTTTTTTTATCCAACCCACCATCAGGTCATTGCTCCTTTCAAGAAGTGACATATATTCTGTAGTTATTCTTATCAGCTGTTGTAACTCAGGCACGTCACCTGATTACTCACTGCAAATTAGCTGGTCTACTCTCCACAAGAGTCAAGGTGCAGCAGCAGCTATGCTATGCAGAAGCCAGATAACTCCCCTGAGAGTCAAACATGGTTTCTGTCATGTTTTTTTTTCTACTTCTGTAATTACAGTTAGAATTTGCCAATTTCTTCTGTTATTCTACTATTGAGTACACAATTCAAATAGGAGAATAAAACACTAGTGGAACTTTTTAAATTTTAGGTTAAACATTATCAACATCTAATGAAATTCTGCAAAGGGAAACAAGAATCTTGTAAAGTCCAAGTGATATTGCTCTGGTAGATTTTAAATAATTTTAGAGCAGATGAATTAGACATAGGAAGCTGTAAATTCATGAGTACTGTTAAGCTAAGGGTAATTGTGTCTTGCTATAGAAATTATTAATTTAAACATTATTTTTTTTCTTTTTACTTCCATGAAGGAGAAGTTCAATTCTTAAGCAGAGAACCTTGTTTTGACGAAAGGGAACAAACCCTGTACATAGAACAAAAAATATGCTCTTAGTCATTTTAACGTTTCAATAGCGCAATATCATTCAAAATTATGTCAGTAAAACATAAAAATCTCAGTAGAACATAAAAATCTCTGTAAAACAATAAATATCTTAGTAAAAACATAAAAATATAAAACATACTGACAACTCTGAAACTGTCATTACACATTGTTGTACAGAAACCTCAGACTTTCCATCTCTTGACTCAGCCTTTGGCTCACCTTTCCAACGACTCTCCAGGTCCCAAGGCTAAGAGTTCAGACTATCTGAGGAGGAACAGTTGTCATCCTCCTGTGTAAACAAGCTAAAAGAAGACATAGGTTGCAGCCAACCCAGCCAAGATGAAATTTTGATTTCTTCTACGAAAACAAATTCAAACAAGTGGTTTTTAAATGCAGTAGTTTACACTAGAGGTGTTACAAATTGGACAGATTAATCACATCTTAAATTTTTATAAGTTTGGTGAGCAAGTCTAGCGGAAGCTGAACAATCTGTGCATGTAGCAAATACTGCAAATGTTAGAAAATTATTGCCTTAATTTTTCTGAGTGCAGTGGAGATATTTTTTTCATTTCAACCCCAGGCAGCACTACAGGCTTGGGGAAGAGTAGCCGGAAAACTGTCTGGCAGAAAAGGATCTGGGAATGTTGATGGACAGCCAGCAGTGTGCCCAGATGGCCACGAAGGCCAATGGCACCCTGGCCGGTATCAAAATTAGTTTGTCTAGCAGGAGTAGGGAAGTGATTGTGTCCCTGTACTTGGCACTGGTGAGGCCACAGCTTGAGCATCACATTACAAGAAAGACATGAAGGTGTTAGAGCAGGTCCAGAGAAGAGCGACAAAGCTGGTAAGGGTCTAGGAAACATGTATTATGAAGAGTGGCTGACAGAGCTGGGGTTGATTAGTCTGAAGAATAGGAGGATGAAGGGAGACCTCATTGCTCTCTACAATTATCTGAAAGGAGACTGCAGACTGGTGGGTATTGGTCTCTTCTGCCATGTAACTAGTGATAGGATGAGAGGAAATAGGAGGTTTAGGCTGGGTGTCAGGAAGAACTTCTTTACTGAAAGAGTGGTGAAGCATTGGAACAGGCTGTCCAGGGAATTCACCATCATTGAAGGTGTTCCAAAAATGTGTCCATGTGGAACTTCAGGATATACTTTAGTGATCATGATAGTATTAGGTTGACGATTGGACTTGATGCTCTTAGACATCTTTTCCAACATTTATGACTCTATGGTTCCAAAACTGTTAATGTAATGAAGCATGGCAGACGGACATCCACAACGTGCTCTGCACTTCAAATAGTTTGTTAATGAATTTTCACATGGTAACTATTGTTTTTAAAAAAAATGTGCTGAAGGCTGCGTTACAACCAATACAGAGGCCACTAGCATGATGATCTCTGAAATAAACTGTTCCAGGCTATCTTGTATTTGACACTCCCTCTCTTCCTCCACCTCCCTTGAGCCAATGAAATAAAGCTACTTAACAGAACTGAACATTTTCTTGGCATAACCTAGAGTGTATTATCCATCTTTTCCAGTCTCTTTCTCTCTTATCTACAGTTTACGATCACTACAGATGACTAGAATGTGTTGAAAAAGGAAAAAAAAGTGCAGAGTGAGAGTTGAAAATAGTCATTTAAATGAGCTGTTGTCTCTCAGATATCCCTTCTTTTCAGGATAATGAGCTACCATGCTTTCTCTTGTAAAATACTGCATATTACAAAAAAAAAAAAAAAAGAAAAAAGACAACATACTTTAACTGTACTGTTAAAATTACTTTTCCCAATAATTACTTGCTTTGCATCCGAAAATGAAAAGAACTAGTGTTTGAAGAGTGCTAGGTTGTCTTTAGTGTCCCCATGTAGCTGCATATATCTGTCAAAAAAATGTTTCAAATCATATCTGCTAATCAGCCAGCTGTGTTTATTTAGAAAAGGGATATTTAAAACTTATTTAAACAGAGAAAACATCATTATGCCTTCCTGTGTGCCCCACTAATAATTTCTCTGCGGTTAGTTTTTAGGAGGGAGATGTGTCCATTGCATTTGAGAAATATGTTTAACTTTTTCTTTACCTTTGGATGTATACAATGCTCATGGAGAATAAAAGTCTTATCCAGGATCTCTGTATACCAGTAGCAGGCTCTCTAAATAACACAAAGGGCTTTCAATACAAGGTGCAGAAGACACTGTCTGCCAACATTTAATTTTACTGCCCTGACCTTTGCTAACTGTACTGCTTGCAATTTTTCCTTTTTTTGTAGTGCTTCTATTGCCCGTTTCAGTGTCTTTGGATACAAACATCAGCCTCCTACCCAACAGTAGGTGACTGCATTAGGCATTTAGATAATGCAAATATTAATCATAGTTTTAAAAAAGACCAGAATCTCGTAGTAACTGAAGATGTCTTAATAAGAGTTGCTTAATACTATAGTATTCTGGAGTGTAAAGTTAATTGTCTGAGATACCTTGCCACAAATCTGGCTAACTGAGATGATATCACATGATCTGTAAAATTAGAGTTTTCCACTGTCCACTCAAACTTTTTATTTTTTATCATTCTGATGTTGTCATCTTTTCTGAATTCTTCCTTTAAATTTACTATGTTAAATTTTTAATTTACCTCTGCTTTCTGAGATTCTGATGTTGCTATCAGCCTTAGAAATATGGTTTCATGATATTTCTCCATCTTTTTCTTTCATTTAATTCTGATTGCCTACTAATCCATCTCAGCCAAGTCTTCCTTTTCTTAATCTACATATCTTCCAAGGATGCTTCAGTAATATACAGAAAAGGAGGTGAAAAAACTTCTAAGTTTTGGAACTGCTTACCTATTTCCATCAATCTCATATTTAAAATATATAGTTCCTGCTATATATGCCAAAGGTAAGATGTTAATAAATGTAGCGCATTAATTTGTTTACCCTAGTTTGTTAGAATTCTTGCTGTATGACGTATGTCGCATGCTTCAAACAGAATCACACAAAATCATGGAATGTTAGGGAATGGAAGGGGCCTCGAAAGATCATCTAGTCCAGCCCCCCCTGCCAGAGCAGGATCACCTAGAGTAGGTCACATAGGAACACATCCAGGTGGATTTTGAATGCCTCCAGAGAAGGAGAGTCCACAACCTCTCTGGGCAGTCTGTTCCAGTCCTGTGTCACCCTCACTGTGAAAAAGTTTTTTCTAAATATTTCGTGGAACCTCCTATGCTCCAGCTTGAACCCATTGCCCCTTGTCATCAAACATCACTGAGAAGAGCCTGGCTCCGTCCTCCTGACACTCCCCATTTGACGTATTTACAAACATTTATGAGGTCACCCCTCAGCCTCCTCTTCTGCAAGCTAAAGAGATCCAACTCCTTTAGCCTTTCCTCATCAGAGAGATGTTCCACTCCCTTCAGCATCTTTGTGGCTCTGCACTGGACTCTCTCAAGCAGTTCCCTGTCTCTCTTGAGCTGAGGGGCCCAGAATTGGACATAAGATTCCAGATGTGGCCTCACCAGGGCAGAGCAGAGGAGCAGGAGGACCTCTCTCAACCTACTAGCTACTCCCCTTCTAATACACCCCAGGATGCCATTGGCCTTCTTGGCCACGAGGGCACATTGCTGACTCATGGCCATCCTGCTGTCCACCACAGCTCCCAGGTCCCCTTCTCCTACCCTGTTCTCCAATGCTATGCTCTCATATCTATCTGATTTGAGCGATATGACACTTTAAAACGACAAAGCTGAAGCAAGGTTTGTCACAGAATGATGTGATTTTCAGTAAAATGGAGAAGTTTCAATGACCTATTGATCCTGATCTGGTTTGACTGGATTCTTCAGAAACATCTTTCAGATAATAACTTGATGCCACATTCTTAAATCAGATGATTATTTATCTAAGTAATTTTTATTGCAGAACTTTTTATTTGCAGTGATATATTATCTTCAAGTAAAGATGTTTTAAAACATACCTGATTTCACCTGATATCTCTTCCCTTTGCTACACTCTTAGTTTATACTCAAATAAAAATGATGTGAAATGGGGAGCTCTCTAGAAAAACCATCACCGCAGCATAAGTTTTCCTGGAATCAGGGGTAAACATACTAGGGAATGCTTTCTACATCTGTGTCAATACAAGTTTTTCACTGTCTTTAACTTGTCTTTTAAACTCAGATTATGTTCTTGACTAATGCAAGATTTCTTTACAGAAGTTTTACAGAGTTTCACAAATCCACTTCTCCCTATTTTCCCACACAGTTTCTCATAGACTAATTTGATTTTTCAAGAATTCTTATTAAGTACTTTAAAAATATGACCATAATTGATGATTTGTAAAAGAACATTGCATACAGATAGATAACATGATTTGCCTCTGGATCTGTGAAATAATGACCAACAGATGTTGTTAAAGTTCCATCATTTACAATATTTAAAACTGGTATAGGTAAAGTTGCAGAGTAAGTGCAATGCAGAGTAGTCCTTCCCTGACAAACATATGGACTGGATAATAAAAACTGTCTCTTTTTCAGTTAGAAACTCTTTTTTTATTTTTTTTAAATGACTCTCTGTTTTGTTTATTGTCACAGCTGTTAACAGCTGATTCAAAGCTGTTACCAATCCTTAACACTGATTTACTCAAATGAGTAATCATTTGAGTCAATATAATCAAATATTTATTTTTCATTTCAAGCACAATATAGTAGACATCTTTTTCTTCATCCCTTTCTTTCACTATTGCTTTCCTCATGTGTTCTCAACACTTCTGCTTCAAGAAAATATAACGGAAGTTTCATTTTCAAGTATACTTAAAAATATTTTTTGACTTAAATGCTTCCTATTCCAACTTGCACAGTTTTAATAAACAAAGTTTTCAGTTATAGATTTATATAACTTACTCTCAGAGAGTAATCTTAAGAGTGTTCATATTCATACTTGTAATATTTTTTAAATTAGTAAGTTATTTATCCTAAAAACATCTTTATTTATAAGATGGTTAAGAAATAATTACACTTACTTCTATTAAATAAGTCCGTAACTAATGTTTCTAATTCTAAAATTGAAATAAATACATCAATATGAATGTAAAAAGGGTTTAGTAAGTGCCTGATATAGTAAATAAATATTGTCACCTCCATGCTAGTGTAAGATATTAAGATTTTCTGAATGAAAAAAAGACAAATGTGTTTAATAAGTTTCTAGATTATAAAGTCCTTTTGGTAAATTAAAATATATGAATGAATGAATGAATGAACAAACAAATAAATAAATAAATAAGCAAACAGCAAAAACTAAAACAAAAATATGGAAGTTTTTAGTATATTCCAAAAACATAGAAATCTTTTCGTTTTGCAGAGTGTGACTTTAACACATTAAAAGTGAAATAAAATTTAAATACTACATCAACATAGATGGCTGTAATGGTAATAACAAGAGAGCAGCCAGATACTTAAAACTGTTTTACTGTACATCCAGAAAGCTCCATGAAATATATAGCATAAAGTTATGCCTTTTGGTTAACTATCAGGGGTACTTAGACTTGTGTATTGTTCCACAGGCAAGTGAACATTTTGAGTATGTTTCAAGTAGTGTTCCAAACTCTGTTCTCATCAGGAGGAAACACTTCCATGGATATCTACAATAGCTTCCCCATAGCAAGACATTATTCTTCAAAAGCTTCATGTAATTAATTATCAAGTTATAAAATGAGGATTTATTTGGCTTCCCTGCTAGAAAATAAAATTTCTTTATTTCTAGCATGCTTAATACCCCTAATTCTGTGCTAAAAACAAAGTTATGTGACAATGCTCACAGAGTAATGAAACGTTCAGACACAAACTTTTGTCTTATAACATGATGAGGACCATAAGACTGAAATAAACTGGGAGAAATATAGATCTCTTGTTACGTGTTCAAAAAAATGTAAGCTTGCAAAATTATTCTGCTCTTACAACTTGAAGAAGAATTTTACCAAATTTATTCTCCATGTAAATTGAAAATAAAATTTGTGTATTCATTCTCAAAAGTTATGTTTTTATAAACAAACAAAACCTAATGAAGACTCTAGTGAAGTAAAAGATTTTTTATTATAATCATTTGCAACTGTATACATGATGCAGCCTTTAGCACAATTTTGTGTTGTATTCGTTGTGTAGATATTTATCTAAGAGGAATGGCTTGCATGGGCATATCCTGAAAAAGTTTAAATATATTTCCTTAACAGAAAGAATACTATCTGCTTTCACTTCACTGTGACTTGACATTTGTTACAATTAGAAGGACTTCATGTAGTAAAAGAGAAAAAACTCACAAGATCAGAGTCTAAAGGAGTATTCAGTGTTAACAGAGTAGTCATTCATGTGCAGGCTCTTCATGTTTCTCCTATTAATAAGGTACATTATATTCTAAAAGCCAGATCTCTTCACCTGCTTGTAAATTGCTGTAGTTCTATTCAGTCCCTAGGAACTGTGTGCCAGCCTTCAATGCTGTTAATTTTATATCAAGACTGGATGGATTCACACTTTGTTGTAAATCTAGACGAGCTATATCTGTTTAAAATGTGGCAAGTTTATAGTAAAAGAGTCTATAATAATTCACTATGACTAGAAATTATTTTGCAAGTTCTGCATTTTTTAGAAACTGGTTTCTAGCAACTGAGATGATGTCTATATACAGTGTGCCTGGAATTAAACTTTTGTTAGTCTGACTAAAATAAGGATGAATATTTCAACATAAAGTTCACAAATAGTCTCAAAAGTAAACTGATTGGGTTGCCATAAGGAATTCCTGATGAAAATTAAAGGCTTAAGTACACTTTACACTAGCTAATTATTTGACTTCTCTAATCCACAATGATTCCACTACCAAATGATTCCCGATCATCTCACTCCCTCAGACTTCACTATTACAAAATGGGGTTTTACACCATGCAACAACTCAACTGCTGCAAAAGGCTCTAGGTGTTTGCTAGTGTGGACTGGATCTGAACTGGTAGACCAAAGTTAGAATACTCCCATTTCTCATGCACGTAACAACAGAAACAGAGTAAGAATTCCTTGACAGCTTCCCTGATATTGCAGCAAGCTGTTGTCAGCAGTGCATTAAGCTTCCGGACCCTTGAAAAATTTGATCACTCTTCAGCAAAGAAATGGAAATGCTTTAGAAATGGAAATGCTTTAGAAAAATGTGATGGCAAAAAAAATGAAACAGAGGTAAGAACATGACAGTAGGATTCTTAATATCTCAGGAGGCCAAGAGAGTCTGAAAGAAAATAACGAATTTCAGCTAGTTTAACACAAGGTCTTTGAGTGGTATAAAACAGCAAGACACAGTATATCTTTCTGCTTTTATCTTACATTCCTGTGTTTTACTGCTTACTCAATAAAATGACATTCCTCACAGTGGACCACAGTGACTCCAAAATGAAAAATTTGAAATAATGTAGACTCTCATTTTATTTTCCAGAGTCATATATGTCTAATATTCTTACTTTATTCTAAATTTTTCAACTATTTTCCACCAAATTTCATAATTCTGTGGAAGCTGGCTGATGAACATATCTTTAATGAATATGTTAATGCAGAAAATTACCTGAAGTTTCAGCTGGATTAAAATCTTAATCTTTCTGTCAAGTAAACTTTTCAGATCATGTTACAAATACATAATGAAGTAAACAAAAACTCCACACAACTTGGCACATTAAATCAGTTTGGTGACCAATGAGCCAAAGCTCCTTTGAAAAGAAGGAATAAACAAAACTATTCTGTGTGTTTTCATCTACTTTACTGTGTGCAGTGTGTGCCCACGTTTGGTTCTGAAATTGAAGATTTATTTGAGATTTTGAGCATACAGTATTGAAAAGGAAAGAGCAAGATTTTAGTCCTTGGTTATAAAAGTGGAAGCTGTGCTGGTAAAGATGTGAGCAGTTAAGGAATTTGTTACCATCTCAGTCAAGCCAACTATGGAAATGACACTTGATGCAACTAATTAATGGTAGATTTGGATGCAAAGGATTAACAGTTCTAAGATAAAATCCTTGGATTGGAGAATAAAATAAAGAAGCTAAAAGTATTCCAGAAATATAGATTCAAGTTTACTCTTTCATAAATCTTGAGGTTTCGTTCTACATGGATTTTGATTAGCTATCTGGTGACTACGTGGTATGGAATTCAGTGTTGAATAGTTAATAAATTTTACTGTTACATAGGACATAAATCTTAGCCAGAAAAAATTGCATTTCACTTACTTATTCCTGTATTACCAGATGACAGAATTGGTGTGATCACAGCACTCAATGCAAAGGTCTAGATATGCCTGAGATATCCAGATATAACTGAGAAAAGGAAGTGCAGCTGCCTGCTGGACTACGGTATAGATCTTGGGTTTAGTCAATGTTTTTTTCCCCAATTTTCTCTGCACCATGCCTGTTGTCTGGCTAGCAGCCCTAGAGAATCAGACAGGTGGTTCAAGCACTTAACTGACCAGTCAGAAAACATGCATATCTGTCACTAAGCAAATATAATTAAATGTTTACAGGCAAGACTCTGATTTTCCAAATATGACTGGTTAATTTTGTTACCTGTTTCATTATGTTACAATCGCACTTTTTATCAAGGTGTTTCCGACACAATTTACGTATTCACCTTTACTTCAGTGCACTCTGAACCACTTAGCACTCGCCGTGGAGCAGGAGTTCATTTCCACTGAACTGGATGGTTAGCAGAAATTTACTCTCCAAGCACAATTTTACCACATGAGGTAGTAGTGAATGAAACTGTGCTGAAGGAGCCGAAAGAGTAATTAAGTTTTGGTAGCATAAGTAGAATTAAGAGGAGTTTTTCCATCCCATATTTTTATAGTATAATAAACTATTTTGCAAACTGGATAGTAATGTGTAGCAATCCCTACATATACATAGTACATAACTAATATTGTAAATCAAAGAAAAACAACTACCCTTTTTCATCCCAGATGCCGCTTGGGCCTTCTGATAACAATTTCTTCACTTTGCATTTGTGGCAAAGCCTTGAGTTACGGATTGTACGGGCAAGTTGACAGGCAATATTGGTTCAATCTGCACCACCCCAGAAGCTATGTGCTGCACAAGCTCATACGCTTCTGCTAGTCATGAGTTTGACTACTCAGACGTAAAGCACCTGGAAATAATTTTCTCTTTGTCTTGGAAGCAATTAGATTACTGGCAATGCGCATTTTCCTAACTGTTTCCCCTACAATGCCATAGCAAGATTATGGTGACCACAGGATTTTTTCACCTAAGACTTAAAATGTGAACAAGATAAAGGCAAAAGTATCAGCTGCTTCTGCTGGGATTAAATATGTCTGCAGCGCACTGTCTTGAAAACTCTAGGTAACTGGAGGACAAAAGGAAGAAAATGTCCCTTCTCCTTTTTTTTTTTTTTTTTGCAGATCCATGGTAAGGTTACCACGGACTGTGAAGAGGAAATGAGGAAAAGTACAAAGTCTGACTTTGTCATTTAGGTGTGAATGTGACTAGAGGGCATGAAGCTGCAGATGCCATCCCTGTTGGTAGCTAAAAGAGAAGCACAAAGCATTGACATCACAAAATCCCAGAGGGAGAAAATTTTAGGCCCTTGATGCTGTAGAACACTGTCTGCCTTAGTTTTGTTTTACTGCAGACATAGCCTGTTTGGACATCTTTTATTTCTGAAAGATATTATTTTTCTATGCCCCTCTCTCTACAGTGTTTTATTTGAAAAAAAACCCCTTACCACTCTAGAGTAAGTTTAATTTCTCTTTCCACATTTTCTCCCTCAGTAATCACAATTCATTTTATTACCAGTAAAATTCTAGTTTATGGTATGCCAGCATGGCTGTTTTCCTAAATGGTTGCCTTTCTTAAAGAAAGCAGGAGGGATTTGTGGAAAAAAAAGAGGAGGAGGGAGAAGAAAACAATCTAGATGCAATTATGAGTGACCTTGCAAAACTGAGCTGGCATACTCTACAGAATCAATAGCCAGACAAGTTTCTGTGGCAGATCCAATAAAAGGAAAAAGCACTGGTATAGGGGAGGAAGCCAAATAGATTTAAAAAAGAGATGATGGTACTACTACTACTGTGAAGGTGCCAATGCTCTGATACAAGTTTTGAGGCAAAAATCTGATTCACACAAAAAGTGACAGCTGTTGTGCCTTTGGTCAATTAAATGATGAAAAATGTAATAATTTTATACTCTGTCTGGTGTATAACCAGATATTTGAACATCAGGCATCTAGGTGAAAAAAATGAAGAGTATATAATTTGTTGCTGCAGAGCCAGAATTCCTTCCTCTCTCCCTCTCTCCCTGCCTCTCTCCCTCAATCCTTCCTTCCTTCCTTCCTCCCTCCCTCCTTCCTTCCTTCCCTGCTTTTCTTCCCTCCTTCCTTTTCTTCCCTCTTTCCTTTTCTTTGTTCCTTTTTTCTTTGTATTTTTAATTTTCTTTTCCTAAGGTGAATAATTTGAGGGCAGAATACTGTGACATATCACTGTAGCTGATAAAATAAAAGGAAAAGCTTCAGAATGTAGAACCCTTAGGCCCTGTTTGGATTTTTTATTAATTTGTAGAAAAGAAAGTTTTTATTAATAATATTAATGTAAATTGTGTATCACTGTACACAGAGAGCCATGTCAATTGTAAATTTTTAAAGAGAGTTTTTGATAAAGGTAATAAAGTTTGTGGAGGTTTTTTGTTGTTGTTTTCCATAGCGAGAGGAAAAGCCCGTGAATTTTGAGCTTTTTGCCTCTCAATACCCTTTTGTTAAAAGAAGAAAGGAACTGGGAATCAAATTTTACCACTCTTTTTTATTCTGAATATGTTCCTAGTTTCTGGATATTGCGTTTAACTAAGGTACATAAGATGGTAAGGTACTTCTTGTAAGTATTACTGATCAAGTCTAGATTTCTTCAAGACTGTGTTCATTGAAGCCTCCATTGTCTCTTACCCCAAATTTTAACCTCAATCTTACTAAACTCAAGGTAAAACCTGGTATGTGTTTCTTCTGAGGGCTGCATTTGTGATTGTTGCATGTTCCTGGACATTGACTCTTTAAACAATAGTGAGCTACATGTAGGACAATATCCTTCATATTTAAAGCGTGTCTTACATTATATTTACTTCACAAGTGACTTCAAATCTTTCACACCGGGTTCACCCTCCTTAGCAGTTTGCTGTTGTCATGGAATGGTATGTTTTGCTTGATTTGTATGTTTCATCTACTCAGTGGAACAATGCTGTTCCCACGATTCATTCTCTAAGTTTTGCCAAGATTTTAGTCTATGAAATTGCCTAGATATAATTGAAAGCTGGATTTGGGCCTGAACATCTATAAATATTTCTCCTTTCCTCATCAAAAAAACCAACCATCCCAAAACAACGGAAAAAAAAAAAACCCACACTGAAAACCCGAACACTAAAAAGCCAAATCCAAACACAAACTCAAAGAAAAGACCATGAAAGACATATTTTAGTAATGTATTTGAAACCGTGATTTTGAAGTAATAAAGAGCATTACACTGAGATCTTCCACTGGCAGAGGATAAGTTCTTGAAAGAAATGTATATGAATGTTTCCAGGCATTTATACACTCAGTTCTGTAAGATCTTCAGACTCTTCCAGTGCTGTTAGTGCCTGCAGGTTTTTTTAATTAAAGTAACATACACAGAGGTGAATGATGGCGAAGTGGCTCCCATATGCACTTGAAATTCTGTTAAGTATGTTGTGTAGTAGGACAATATTGAAGCAGATTATTGAAATTCTAAGAGGTTTGTAGTTTGAAATTTGGGACACTTGTACAGTCAGCAGGCACAGAAATGGGATCTTGTTTGTTTCTCCAAAATAACTTTGTCATATTTTGCAGCATATTGGGATTGGGAACTTCTGTAGTAGCTGCTGTGTTATGCTCGTACTATAAACTGGGATTTTTTGCTTTGTTTTATAAGTCCGATATATCTACCCCCAACTCCCATCCTGTTTTGAGCTAAATAGGACTAATTCTCTTCAGTAATTTTATTATTCAGGTAAGTCTCTTCTAAGAGACAGCACTTTTTGAAGTTAACAGCATTTTTTTTTCAGTGTCTGCTACTAGAAGTAGTAACTCCTGATGTTTACAGTTACTGCCAGGGATTAGTATACTGAAAGGCTCTTGTTCGTACTGTCTCCTGTAGTGACCAAGGTCACTGCCGAATCTTGCGTAGCACAGTGAGAATGCCAGGAAGTAAAAGGGGTCACAAGGAAGTAGGAGGTTGCACCTCCAGTGAGCAACAGGCAAGATAGGTGACTAACAAGAGTATTCCATTCAATATATGTCATATTCAGTATTAAACTGAGGGATCATGAAGGTTAAGCTCTCTTGCTCTTCCTCTTCTTCAATGGCTGGCAGTCAAGGAGAATTCTGTCCAATTTTTCACTTTTGCTTCTGATTTCCTGAATCCAGCTCGAGTGTCCAGCTCACCTCTGTTGCTGAGCCTGAGATTGATATTAGTTTTGCATATATTTGTATATAGTTCACTATTTCCTTAGTAGTAGTAGTAGTATTTTATTAAAGCAGTTTTAGTTTTCTTTTCCAATGCCTAAATCTCTCTACCTCATTCCCTTTCCATTTGAATCTAGGGAGGGAGAGGGTTTAGAGAGCGTCTCTCAGTGTTTAATGGCTGATCCAGTCCTAATTTTTGACATCCCCCTTCTTTTGGTGACATTTTTTCAGAGCTCACAGAATTAAGAATTCACACTGAAGGAATTTTATAAACATGTTTGCCATGTGAATATGACACAATGATGTATAGCTGAGGGAAAGCCACCTCTGTTTCACATGGTCTCAGTCCCATAGGCCTACAGAAAAGTAGATGTGGGCAGTTAAGAGTCATTCCCCAAGGTTTTGAACATCTAATTCATGGTCGAGTTCTGTGTTTTCAAACATCCTTCCAAAGAGAGAAACTGTGTCCACTTCATTAAACTGCAAGACTGCGGCTGTCGTTGTACAGACGGACACGACACAACTGAATGGTATTAGAATGGCTCAAAAATGGCTCCTTTATTACAGAAAGGGTGTGCCATTTATACATAGTCAAAGGTACTAGAAGAAGGTAGCGTGGCCTTTACTTATAGGTCAAACACTTGTTTTTCACATTCTAATTGAGTAACAATTAGCAGCTTCTGGCTGGGCTCATCCCCCCGGATGTTGAGGGAGAAAGTTCCGCAAACGTGTCCAAACTCAGTACACACAACTTCCCATCTTAAGGGTACAGTGGGAATTTGTCAAGGTCAATGTCTTCAACCAATGCCAGGTTACCAGCAGTCCAGCTGCCGTCCCCCACATGCGGCAACTGTACCTACTATTGACCCCTACCTAATAGGAAAAGCAAGGTCCATGCAGGAGTCATTTCCAGATAGAGACTGAGAAATGAGCTGCAGAAAGGGATCCAAAACAGACTGACTCTTGACTTCACTCATCTCAACTGCCACAAAACAAAGTGAATAAAGTGAATGGACGATAGGGTACCATTTTCTCTCCCACTTTCTACAGTTGATCTGTTCCTAAGTGAGGCAGTTTTGTTTATTCTCTCCCTAAAGATAACATATGGGACCAAGACTTTGCTCTGAACACCACATTAAAATAAAGTCCCTGACAAAATATGTATTTAGAACATGATTCAAAACATTTTTATGGGAAATTGATCAGGGAAAAGGCACCTGCTGCTATAAGTTCACTCTTACATCTATATTGCTTTCTTCAAAGTGTTTGGAACAAAAAGCTCAGGTTAGCATTATGACAAGATGTGGCTGTAAAATCCATATGTTGGAGTGGCCTGCCTAGGGGTTTGTGAAACCATTTATTAGAATTGCACCAGTGAATTGAGTAGGGCTCAGGAGAACTGCTGCTGCCAGGTGTTGTTCAACCTCTCTCTGGTAACAGCTTATATATCACAGCCAGAGATGATTCATCTATGAGGCACATAAATATAATATTTTAAAAAAACAAACCCACAACACTACCCTTCCTCTGCTTTGTCATATTGCAGCAAGCTGCATCATCTCTCAGGTCCTTTGCAGTGTATCCTTCCAATGTCTTTTCTTTCCAGAATCTTGAATGCTGCCTGAAACTATTGATTTACTTTCTCTCTCTCCTTTTTTTCTTTTTTTTAAAAAAAAAAAAGTTAAGATATTTAATTTTTAGAAAGTTCGCTTTCTTTTGCCTTTTGAGTGAATTTTGTACATTCTTTACTTGGAAGCAAAATACATACAAAATTCTAGACTTCTCCCTCCAGCTCCCTAAAGAATATGCTCCTTGTCCTTCGACTTTTATCATGGACATTGTCTGCCAATGAAAAGGGAAGCATCTATGGATGGTTCTCTTATTAATGTTCTGGTTGTTCATCTATGTGAAATAAAATGTTGCATTTCTTTTATTTTGTAATATCTTCATATATTCAACTCTATTGATTTTGTGCATAGTTTAAAATTGCCAAATGTTTTGCCTTTTGACAGAAATAAAGAGAAAAGTATAGGACAAAACTTCTGCATAGTTCTGAACATATGGATTATGTGGTATAACTTTTCAGTGTATATCCATAGCTGAGTGATGAGCTGTTACAAATAAATCTTTTCTGATTATGTGTTTGTTCAGAGCTGATGATATGAACCTTTGATACTTGGGAAATTGAACCAGAGACAATTGTTACATTAAGTACTGAAACAAGAGAAGTGGAGCATTACTTAAATGTTTGCAATTTCCCTATTTTAATGCTTGCCATTTGTTCCCTTCCTCTACAAAATTAACAAAGCACATATTTGTTATTTAGAATGTATTATACCTTAGATCTGAAGTTTCCAAGATCAAATTTTTGGCATTAGGCGAGTTAGTTATGTGTTCTGTTTAAGTGACGGGGGCAAAAAATAAAAATAACATCTCATAACTAGAAATTCTCCGACAGAATTTTCTTGAAAAATCTTTTTATAAGTGGTAATGAGACAAAGACAATATGTAACTGATACCTTTCAGATGCCTTTTTTCCTTTTTCTCCTTTCTCTGCCTATCATAAATGAACAGATCTTCAAAACTACAGTTCACCAAAAGACTGGTATGTGAAAGCAAGTTATTCTAATATAAATCTCTTTTGTAATTTGACCTACTGAAAATGAACTCTACAACATATATTCAACAACAATGTAATTAGACTTCAAGATTAGAATCATACATTTTTTTTAACATGAAAATTTCAGATAACAATATAACTCATGAATATGAATATGTATTACAGAAGGACTTTTGTCTAATTAAAATGAGAATGAAATTTTCAATGGAAAGGATATTTTCCCAGGACACAGAGAAAATAATTCAGTGATTTTAGATGTTTTGTTACATTCAAGTACTTCACAGAAATTTTAAGTTTAAGAATTGAAACAGAAGTGGCAAGGGATTTTACTCTTCCGCAGCAAAATTATAAATCTTGTAATAGTATTAAGTTACAGAAAATTAAGGGTACTATAGGATGTAAATACATATGGAGAGTTCATGTGACATAAGAATCTGTGCCTGTTCAAGCATTAAACCTTGTCCCTTATTTCTGGTCAAGGCAGTAAGGATGAGATATACATTACAGAAATATATCATTTTAGGTAGAATAATCAGACACGACTTACGAGGGGCTGCTGTTGCATTTGTTTACCAGAAAACAGAATCATCTGTATCATTAAGTTGTCCTGCCATCTTTTGCAATAATGATTTAAAATACTTTGTAGAAAGCATGCAGCAATCAGACATCATTAAGTGGACAGTAAGGTACTTGTATTTGTCTTTGTAAAAGAATTTTCTTCTCTCTTATATTTGAGCTAAAGATAATGCTTTAGCAAAAACAAGGAAGCAGCATGAAGGAATATTTAAGAAAGAAATTTTGAAAAATTTGGGTATATTTATGCATCCTAAAACAAGATCAACTCCTTTGACTGATGGCATATATTTGTATTAACTACTCTTAAAGTCCTAACTGGAATGTCCTTAACGCCCAACTAATATATGTTCCTTTTAACAGAATATATGTACTAGTGTTCTTCCTAAGATTCTATACTCACTTGTTCTCTTTTTTCTACATCCATGTTGGAAAGACAAAAAACAGAGAAGAAGGTGAAGGAGAAGTCTTGGTATTTTATTAGCTCACACTGCCTCTCACCCAGAGACTATATCTTTCAGCTCAGTCTGCTTCCTCTCTCTCTAGCTATTTTAGGCAGAGGCAATGCTCACAGCTGGGTTTTGTTTAAGCTGGAAAGCAAGCCATGTATATGTAAATACTTCATTTCTTTCCACACGGGTCCATTTAAGATGAATGAGGAGATATATTTTCCCTTCTGTTTTCTGTTTCAAGGGAAAAGATGGGAATTCAATGCTAACTGTAGTTGGCTAGCATTTTTGTGACAGTGATGAAGCGCAGGTCTGCAGCAAGGCACTCCTATCAAGATCAACATTACTTTTTGTGATCTTTTACACATTGCTGGTATTCAGAAGCAATTTCTTTATTTCCAGTGTCTCTACAAGAAACAAAAAATGATTTGGTTTTGGTTGCTTGGGTTTTTTTTTAAATGTAGGAAGGTCGTCCAAATTTTGTTGCACTATTTTTCCACTGAATTATCTCTGAAGAGCATGGAAAAATACAACCCATTAAAACATTTCAGAAACAGTCTTTTGCAAGTCTTTAAGAAGGTGTTACTATGTTTATTTTCATAATTTTTATTTGAAATATTTTTTCTAACTTGCATATTCTTGTATGAAAACACTGACTGAATATTCTACCTCAATTTCCTACTTATCTTCTAAAAAAAATTTAAACAACAGTATGCGTAAATATGTTTTAACAATACCTAGATAAGTACATAGACTGATTGATCTATTTCCTGTTAGACATAAAAAATACTTGATTTCATCTATATTCGTATGTATGTATGTATGTATCTATCTACCTATCAATCATCTATCTATCTATGTACCTGTTTAAATGTCAATATACCTGTATACCTATCAATATCTTTGGAGTGCAGTTATGGCCTCTGGGATTAAGAGAAGAAAGATAAGTTTTTTCCTTCTGAAAATAAAGAACATGAAAGGAATAGATAAAGGAGAAGAAGGAAGAAGAGGTTTTGGTTATTTTACATAAATACTTTGTGCAAGTAACTTAGAAAATTAGATAAATTTTCTCTGATTCCTATTATTACGTATTCAATTTTTGCCTAGCCTCAAAGGGAAAAAACCACCATATTTATTACTTAGCACAGTTTTGGTTTAAAAAAGTGTTATTCATTGTATAAAGACTTTCAAACTCTGAAGTGAAGGATTATACAAGCAATTAACATAATGATTTTAAGAAAGGAATGGCAAACCATGACATTGTGGTGACAGTTATCAATACATTAGAACATGGATCTTTTCAGGGTAAGCAAACATTGTCTCTCATCTGCTCTGAAAACGAGGACTTTATTGCACAATCTGAGTTTAGAAATAGTGATGTGGCCTTGGTGTCTGAAGTATATACAGCTGAGCGTGCCTACAAAAGGTCACAACTAGGATCTGCATCTGTGATTTAATATGCAGTTTGAGAAGAGGGAATATCACCCTCACACCCTTTCCAGATGGCACTGAATGCTACAGCCTTTAATCCAGGCACTACACGGAGACCAAAGAGTGAATTATACTGTTGCCAAGTTGTGTTCTCTTGATCCATGCAATGACTAACAATGTCAGCTTTGTGTCAATGAAATTAATTTCAGCCAACAGAGTCAGCAGAAAGAAGACAACTTTCTGTCTCTCCAGATATGCATTGAGCATGTTGCTGAAAAAAAAAAAAATGCTGTAAATGGATGTTCTTGTTCCCTATGTCTTTCAGAAAAGTTTACCTATTTTTCTGATGTTGCTAATAGCATGCAGTCACTGTCTGAAACTACATTCTTATTTTTGGACTTAATTAACATTTAGTATGTGTGCAGCTGTAATAGGAATAATAAACAATGCAATAGTTGAATTTTCTCTGCAACTGTGGTCTCAGAAATTAAGGAATGTATTTTAAGAGCTGACTAGCATATAATCTTGATGTCAAACTCTTATAAAAAAGACTTGTAAGAGCAATGGGAGACTACTCTGTAATATCTCACAGTGATTTCTACATCCACTTGTTGTTAAGGGATATCGCAGACCTTTGCTTTCAAATTGAGAGAAACAGTGAAATATTTTCAGCTTCATAAATGATAATAATTTACATTAAAGAACTATGTAAATCTTACTTGAGAGGAACAAACAGAGCTTGCTAGAGAAAAAAAGCCAGAAAAAGTTCATTTCAAACTACGTGTATTAAAAGATATCAGGAGTAGAAAGTTGCCAAAGTTTTCATGAATGCAAGGTATCTCTTAAAGATAGCCGTTCAGTGTAATATTAAAGCATAAGCTTAATTTTAAGCTAGTGATTGGTGACAAGAACACCTCCTGCTTTAACTGTTAGGCTAGTGAAAAGAGAGTGAAAGGGTGGTTCTAATCTCATGAAATTACAAGTGAAAATCAGTTTAAACTCAAGCAACAGCTACTAACTAAAATTGGCTGGTATTTCATACTACTATTCTTAACAGGAAAATGTGAATTTCATAATATTAATACTTGTTACAGTGCAGACAGATTTTCCAGAACTATGTTGAGAGCCCTATAAATGTAGATATGGGAAATTAGGAAGTTCTCATTACTAGTAGAAATGCTACTATAAGTTAAAGTATGATTGAAGTGGTAACCACTTTGGTTATCTTTTGTTTATTTGACCAAAAAAAGAGACTTGACATGATATACTGATGACAAAGACTTTACCAAATCTGTGGTTACCTATATCCCTGAATCTATAAAGACCATATTTTTTTCCCTCCCAAATATTAAAATAACATGTTCAAATGTGCTTGCAGAACTCATTTCTCCAGTGCCTTTGAACGCTTTTGAAAACTGCAGCTAAATATGGTTATGCATAAATGTATTTTGTAAGGGGGATTTCATTCATAATTGCTATAGGCGTCTTTTTCACTGATTCACTGAAAAAGCTGTTCTGATATTGTATTTTGGTCTAATGCAAAGTCAAAATAATGAAAGTATCCAGCTTCCTGGGAAATTCTAAACTCAATATATTTTAGAAGAAAAAATGTATCCCTAGATTTTGAGAGTTTTCTGAGAAAATTGTCATTCTTTTTATTATATCACTCATTACAAATGTCACTTCTGAATTTGTTAGTTCCCTTCAGGTTTTAAAAGGTTGGAAACATTTTTCCAAGTCTTTATTATGTTGGCTTAGCAGCTAACTTAAGAATGGCTTGTCTATGTCAAGAGTATCAGTGAGCTAGGATCAGATTGCAGACAGAAATGTGTTAGGAAAAAAATCTGATTCAGAAATTCTTAAATGACAAAATAATTAGATGATACAGGACTATAAATTGAGCTTTTCTTTGGAATGGTTCCACTTATTCCACTGAAATAGTCACCATGCTGAGTAGCACAATTCTCTCTGCCGTAAGGTTACACCACAGGTGAAACAGCTAAGTGTTCCTAATCTGGATGTAAACAGAAAAAAAAATGAGAACACTCCAAATAGTCCAGAAAATATGGTAGATGACTGAGGACCTCTCCAAAGTGAGATGAAGGTATTGAATCTCAGTGTCTTAATCTAAAAGCAAATGATCTTCTCTTGGTTTGCTGATATAAAATTACGTTGAAAACTGTCCCAATACATAATTTATGTGAAAACTACACTAAACTTTTTAACAAAAAAAAATGGATTTTTTATAATCAAGACCTACTGAAAACTTGAATAACAGATTCTCTCTTATTCTATACATGTACAAACCTATAATCTACTTAGATTTAGATGCATCCACATTTTGAACATCAGTGCCATTCTGGACATGTATTTTAAGTGCAGTTCTAACACTTATCTAGTAGCTGAGTTCTGGAACTTATTTAGTAGCTGAATCCAGCACCTCATACTTTATCAACAATAAATTACACTCCTGTTAGACTTGCTACTAAACAAGGAGTTACTATCCTATTAAAATCCAATTAAACATGCATCACATTTGATGTATATAATTAGAACAACTGGAGAGGGTAAATGGTTCAAAACACTAAAGCTAGAAAAATGTCAGTGGAATGCTAAATGAGAAATACCCACTACAGAATGTAAATAGAATATATCTGTTTATGAAGACACATATCCTACCATCCTTTAAACAGATTTGTTTTATACCTTTGGCTGTTGAACCGAACTAAATATATTTACTGTCATAAGTTATACTAAGGTTAGACTTTTGATCCTTGTTTAATATGAAATGCAAAAAAAACGGGGTGGCGGGTGGTGTTTGTGTGTTTCAGGACAGATTTTGCAAGCATAAAAAGAAGTTGGCTGAACTCATTTGTGCAATGCAAAGATATGCACTGGTGACTAACATAAAACAAAATCATAGAAGTCTGTCATGAGTTTGAGTCTAGTGGAGATTTTTGTAGAAGTGGGAATAGACTCCTGTAAAGATTTGAGAACCTCTACCACCTCAGCTAGGAGGTGAACCTGCCTCTGGCCAGGGCCGGGCCAATGGGCACCTCTGCCATCAAGGTATTTAGGAGCTGACCCCATTGTTCCATGTCTCTTCTATGTTCATCTTGTTGTGAGCTGTCCTGTCTTTAATGTTGAGGAGTTGTTTCTGTTGGAGGAGGAGGAGGTGAGAGGAGAAAAAAGGAATGTCACTCTGAGAAGAAAGAATGGGAGAAGAGCCCCAGAGGGGAAGGAGAGGAAGAAGCCTACCAGAGAAGGACCTTTCCCTGGAGCACAGTGGTAACTGAGATGGCAGGAAAGTGATTGTCTGCCAGTTGAAGAAATGACAGCGATGAGAGCATCCAGGATGTGTCGGTAGGCTCAGAGCCCCATGTGATTTTGGGCAATGAACCCAAAGCAATCTGTGGCCCTGAGAGTCTCATAAGGAGGAAGAGGATTGCCTCCTATGAAGCAGACACCATGTAGCATGAGGGAGAGACTGTGAGGAGCTCTCTTTCTCAAGGAGGAGCTGCCATGGACAATGAGTAATGTCCAGATGGACTGCATCCCTCATCCTCTGCCCCCTTTGCACTGATTGAGGGGAAGGAAGTAGTCAGAAAGATGGAAGGGCTGGGGGTGGGCTGTGGAAAGTGTGTTTAAGATAGGGTCATATTTATTGATGTAATCCTCTCACTACCCTACTTTGTAAATGGTGGTGGTGAATTTAGCTTATACATGGGCAGTTTATCCACAGAGCAATCTGGTCTAGAGGAAAGGTCATGGCAGAAGCGTTAAAACTATATGATCTTTAAGGTCCCTTCCAACAGACACCACTCCATGCTTCTACTATTCTGTGATTCTAAGATTCTAGGATTCTAGGATTCTAGGATTCTAGGATTCTGTGAACCGATTCTCACTTAAAATACTAATATGCAAATGGGATCAGGCATGAAGTGACTGTTACGATATTCCATGATTGCATTTAATTAGGATATTAAAAATCCTCTTCTGTTCTGGTTTTATCTTGATGTTATTTAGCTGCGGCAACAAGAGCACTGTTTGTTAATATGGTTGAGATTATAACACCTTTAACATGTTTTATACTACAATCTTCAAATATTTTATGATGGACATGTCCTTTATGATATAAGAAAAGTGAAAACATGAAAATGTCAAGAGTGAGTATTTATGACATTCGTTCTTCTATGGCAAGTACCTAATACTATCTTTGTTGAAACTTTGTTGAACGTAAGACTGTTTCTTTTGAAAAAAGATAATTGAATGACCAGTATATATTTGTTTATCTAATCATATATGTACGGATGGCAAAAAGAGATCTTGTTAAACAACTTCGCATATTTGAAAGTACTCTAATATAAATAAAAAGCAATAACATGGTTATTCACTTAAAAACTGTAATCTTATTCCAGAAACAGTAACACACAAAGTTTGTACCTGACAGAAGACTCTTATCCAATCAGGTCTACAAATTAGAGACTGAGAAACACACAGAAAAAAAAGTTACAGGAAGAACAGAAACAATGTTGTTGTTGTTATTTGGTATCAAATTTTCTCATGAGCAACTGTCATGAGTTGCTTTGTGAATTCTTTTACGGCTAATAAAGGTTAAACTCATACTTTAGCCTTTTCCTCAAGGGAGACATTATTATGATCAGAATCTTCTACCTGACTTTTTGCAAGCCATTTAAGTACCTGACATTTTTTTAATTTTGCAATCCTTCGTCCTTCCAAGAGCCATTAAAAGTGACTTCAGGGCCCTGGGATGGTCAGCGAGGGAATTTGGGACACAGGTTTTATTTTCATCTCTCCTTCCAGTTGTGGGCATTGACACTGGGAGATTAAGGAGAATCCAGCCTGTTAACACGTGGTTCCATGGCTGGTGTCACCGCCACAACTTCCGGTTCTTTGGCAGTGGGATGGCCTGCTGGCCTACACAGCACCAGGCTTGCTAGTCTCATATGGGAGTCATCTTTCCTAAAGAGGGATCTTTCCACAAGAGATTTCAGGGTTGATCAACAGGGCTTTAAACTAGTTATGAAGGGCGAAGGGGATAACAGTATCAGGCTCATCTGTGACAAGTTGTGGGATAAAATCCCAGGGTTAGAGGGACAGGATGCTACTAAGGGCCTTGAAACCAGTCATTCTGAGGCAAGCAGGGGATGAGGCAGCACAGTTAAAGCCTTACAGAAATGAACTAGGGACTCCTAAGGTAGTAGGAGCCAACAGAGAAAAATCCATAGAATGCCTTGAGAAAATTACAGGGTGTTCCACCAAGAAAGCGACATGGCTGACAGCCCAATTGAAGTGCCTCTTCATGAGCACATGCAGCACGGGCAAAAAACAGGAAGAGTTAGAAATCTATGTGTGGTCAAGGCGTTATGATCTGGTGGCAATTAAAGAGACAAGATGAGACAGCTCACATGACTGGAATGTGGTCATGGACAGCTGTGTCCTTTGTAGGAAAGACAGGCTAGCAAGGCAAGGTGGTGGAGAGTTGCAACTGGTTGAGAGAGCAACTGGAATGTACTGAGTTCTGTCTAGGGGTAGATGAGGTGGGTGCCGTGGAGATAGAGGATAGAAAGAAGGCAGAGTTACTGAATGCCTTCTTTATATCTGTCGACACTGTTGGAGACTGTCCTCAGGAGCCTCAGTCCCCTGAGACCCCAGAGGAAATGAGGATAAAGGAGGAGTTTGCTCTGGTTAAGGAGGACCGAGTTAGGGATCAGTTAAGCAATCTGAAGATTCATAAATCCATGGGTCCCTGTGGGTGCTGAGGGAGCTGGCAGAAGTCATTGCTAGCCCACTCTCGAACGTTTTGGTAAGTCGTGGCCAACAGGAGAGGGACCTGAGGACTGGAGGAAAGTAAATGTCATTCCAATCTTCAGAAAGGGCAGGAAGAAGGAACTGGGTAACTACAGACTGGTCAGACTCACCTCCATCCCTGGACAGGTGATGGAACATCTTATCCTCAGAGCTGTCTCTAGGCATATCAAGGATAAGAAGGTCATTAGGAACAGTCAGCATGGCTTTGCCAAGGGGAAGTCATGTTTGACCAACCTTTCAGGAGGATGTAAGCAAGTGGATAGATAATGGCAGTGCACTGGATGTGTTTTATCTGGATTTCAGTAAAGCATTTTAGACTGTCACCCACAGCATCCTCATAGCTAAACTGAGGAAGTGCAGTCTGGAAGATCAGGTAGTGAGGTAGATTGTGAACTAGTTGAAGAGAAGAAGTCAGATAGTGGTGATCAATAGCACAGAGTTTAGTTGGAGGCCTGTATCTAGTGGAGTCCCTCGTGGGTCAGTACTGAGACTAGTACTATTCCATATATTCATCAATGACCTGGATGAGGGAAGCGAGTACACCGTCAGCAAGTTTGCTGATGACAAAGAAGTGGGAGGACTGGCTGACACAACAGAAGGCTGTGCTGCCATTCAGTGAGACCTAGATAGGCTGGAGAGTTGGGAGAGTTTTGCACCTAGGAAGGAACAACCCCATGTGCCAGTATAGGTTGGGGACTGACCTGCTGGAAAGCAGCGTAGGCGAAAGGGACCTGGGGGTTCTGGTGGACAGCAGAATGACCATGAGCCAGCAATGTGTGCTCGTGGCCAAGAAGGCCAATGGTATCCTGGAGTGTATTAGAAGGGGTGAGGCTAGTAGGTCGAGAGAGGCTCTTCCCCTTTACTCTGCCCTGGTGAGGCCACATCTGGAATTTTTTGTCCAGTTCTGGGCCTTTCAGCTCAAGAGAGACAGGGAACTGCTTGAGAGAGTCCAGTGCAGAGCCACAAAGATCATGAAGGAAGTGGAACATCTCCCTTATGAGGAAAGGCTGAAGGAGCTGGGTCTCTCCAGCCTGGAGAAAAGGAGACTGAGGAGTGACCTCATAAATGTTTATAAATACGTGAAGCCTGAGCGTCAGGAGGATGGAGCCAGGCTCTCTTCAGCAACATCCAACGACAGGGGAAGGGGCAATGGGTACAAGCTGGAATGTAGGAGGTTCCACAAAAATATTAGGAAAAACTTTTTCACTGTGAGGGTGACAGAGCACTGGCACAGGCTGCCCAGGGATGTTGTGGACTCTCCTTCTCTGGACACATTCACTACTTGCCCGGACACGTTCCTGTGTTACCTACTGCAGGTGATCCTGCTCTGGCAGGGGGCCTGGACAAGATGATCCTAACATTCTGTGATTCTGTCATTCTGTGTTCATATATGACTGAAATTAAAGAACACATTATAAAGCTGTCATAAGACATGAGTAAACAGACAGACAAATACCACGAATACACATATATAATTTTCTTGGGAAATTAGGTGTATTATGCAATATAAAATGTGCCCTCAAAGGAATAATGCCAGCAGCCTGGGAGTCTGAACATGCTTGTTTAGTAAGCAGCTCTCCTATAATTTTGTCACTGTTTTTATACAGAAGCTTATAGACGTGTGATGAATGTTGTTCTAGGGAATTCTGAAGTAGATGTTCCAATCCAGTCTGAACTTCTGCCTAAATCATCATAAGCTTGGGTCAGAATACCTACTAGATTGTATCTTTTCTAGTTCTCACAGAGTATGCAGAGTCTACAAGTACTTTAGTAGGACAGCAAAGAGCAAAACCAGATCTCTCTGGTTCAAAAAGAAAGGACTTGAAAGTCCACCCCTTATCTGGTGGTACAGAAAAGGTCTTCATAGTTTCTGGTTAAAACTAGAAGTATTCCTGACTATGTCTCCAACCCAGCATTCTTTGCATTCTTTTCAAAATACAAAAGGACATCACATTATTAGTAGTTCACTGGTAAGAGAGATGTTTAAGCCAGACACTTCCTGTTGGACATTTAAGGAGATAGATAAACTGGCTGCTGTGAGATCCATATAGATATACAATTATTAATGAAATGTGAACACAAAATCTAAGAACCACAGCTCCTATTTGTACTCTTAATGGAGTGGGTCTATGCTATTAATTACATAAGTATTTATGATTCCAGGAAGATGAATTTATGATTTTAATTGCAATACCATTATAGTTCTGTGGAGCAGTCATATTGCATGTAGCATATTTACAAAACTTCCTCTGATAAGAAAAGGTAAAGAATCTGGCCTTTCAAGCTCCTTTCTGAATATCTTTGGAATTACAAGGATGAGAGATGAGACAGACAGGATCACAAATAGAGAGGTTAACTGCCAGGGTCCAAGACCATTACGTATCATTGAAGCCCTTGAAGGAGAAACAACAAACTCCAAGCTACGAGATTCAGTCTTGGTGATTGATTACTGGCATCAGAGCAGAACTTAGCTTTGCCAGCAGACTTTCTGGAGGCTAGGCAGGAATCTTTTCCCTTTGATAGCGTGCAAGGACCGGGTGGTGTTAGCTGGTGATAGATATTCATGACAGACACTGAACTGTGGGCAGAATTTTCCCATTTCCCTGATGTATTTACCTTCATGATGGGCTTGGGGGAAAACAAATCTTTAATGAAAAGAGAGAATGAAAGCTGATGAGCAGAAATCAGAAACAAGGAAACAGTAAAGAAAGAAGTTGTTTAGGTCTAGGGCTAGGTTGGCCACTAAATGCCGACAGATGTTCTCTAACACTTCTTCCTCCCCAAACAGGAAGGGAGAGAGAATGAGGTAAAGAGACTTACAGACTATAAAAGAAAACTAAAACAACTTTAAAGAAACAATAATAATACTAATAAGGAAATAATGAAGATATTGAACTATGTACAAAACTGACACCAGACAAGTCTTTGTCCTCCACCAGTAACAATCACCACTGATGCTGTAGAGCAGGAAGCGCTGGAGAAGCCCCAGGTTAAACAGCACAGGGGAATCAAACACAGGAGCTGGATTGAGGAACTCAGGGTCAGGATCAAAGTCAGAAGAATTCTCCCTGGATGATGGCCATTGAAGAAGAGAGCTTAATCCTCATGATCCCCCAGTTCTATACTGAATATGACATATATGGCATGGAATACTCTTATTAGTCACCTGTCCTATCTGTTATTCAGCAGAACAGCAACATTTTACTTCCTTGTGACCCCTTTTACTTCCCCGCTCCCTCAGTGTGACAAGATTTAGAAGTGACCTTAGTCACTATAGGAGCAAGTATAAGCAAGAGGCTTGCTGCATACCAATCTCTGTCAGCAACTGTAAACATCAGGTGTTCTCACTTCTAGGAGAAGACACTGTCTGCAAAAGCATGCCGTTAACTTCAGAAAGTGAAGCTTCTCAGTGGAGACTGGACTTTTAAAATCACTGAATAGAATTGGTTGTTTAGCTCAAACCCAGATAGGAGTAAATCTCTCTCTGTATCTTCAATGTTTGTAAGAATAAGAGAGTAGAGGTATCTTGACAAGGGCTGATAACAGCTCTCAACAGGTGAAATTATTGAGAGATAACTGTTTGGGCTATATGATTTATTAATGTGAATTTTCCAGATGAATTAGTAAAACTATGGTCTAATTGAATGATCACACTCATTAGCTTCCTTTTTTTACCTGGCTGATACGATACTTCATCTATTTCTTACTGTAAGAGAAATATATTACATTTCTACAATATGTTTAGTTGGCAAACTTTCCAAAAAGTGTTAATGCTGGAAGTACTTTCTATGAGTAATGGAAAGGTAGCTATTTGAATAGACTATGCAGGAGCCAGTCCTAAAAAATAATAAATAAAATATATAGAAAATAATAATCAACAACAGTAAAATCACAATAAAAAAACCTCACAAAGCAGAACATGAGAGTGCGGAAGTAACTAATATCAACAGAATGCAATTAACTAAATTGGATTTTTTCCAGATCTAACCTTGCTTAGTCTTGTGAGGAATGCCAATGGATTTTTAATGATCACAAGACATGCAGGCCTCTGTTTGCTTAGCTTTTCAGAAGACTACTGAAATATTTTAACTTTTCCATGTCTAATGTGAGTATTAGGGAGAAAGTGCACATTCTAATCATACACCAACCTATCATCCACCATGGCACTTAAAATTTTCCTGCTTTTATATGTTTGTATGCACACTATAAAATTAATGTCTTTATAGGAAATTTTCAAATTCAGCAATTTTCTCTTTTACTTCACTTAGAATTTTTCAGCAAAATGCATACAAATAAAATTATACCTTAAACCAAAACAAACCACATTCTTCTTCAACTATATTTTTCAATGTGTTTTAGTGGTAGATACTCCCTTTCCTCTTCTCTCCTCTTCTCAGAAGAAAAGAAAGATAAAAATGTAATTTGACATACAAATTTTTTTAAAAAAAACATCAAAACACAGAAG
>NW_009736970.1:0-18263 GCF_000703405.1 Apaloderma vittatum | reverse complement strand
TCATTTTAATTTGAAAAATATTCAAGAAATATATGCAAAAATGTGAAAAAAAAATATGCTTCTCATCTAAAGTCTAGTCCCCAGAGTAGACAAAGCGGTTTATTCTGGAAACGTAAATCCAAGAATGATTATAACAGAATCTGCTAATCATTTTGTAATGCATTTTATCTGGCACACAAGAAAATTGGTAGCACATTATTCCAAGTGTGATACTCTCGCAAGATATAACAGATGCTTGGCAACTCTGCTCATTCAGCCTCAATTTTCTTTTCTGACAGAGGGGATTTTGAAACAACCATCCCAAGAATAACCCTACAAAATCCAAGGTCCCAAAGCTAGGCATGAATGACTGCAAAAATCAGCAAATAATCTAATGTTGAAGTTGCAGAGATGTTGCAGTATCAGTGTGACATAGTGACAAAGAGCTAACAGAAATTGAGAAATAATTCATACAGAATTGCAAAGTATTTTGAAAGGAATTTGTGGAGAACAAGGAGACAATGTGGCGCTGAAAACACAGACGCAGAGAGCATTGATTATACCTAGTATTACTGTAATTAGTTGTGCTTTTTCAGTGATGGGGAGAGTTGTTTGCAAAGCTGTGAGACGGGTGTTCTCCATGACCACAATTTTCACCTGGAACAGGGGAGCATCTTCCTCTTCCTGACTGGTTTGGGCAGTTTGAATTCCAACCTTTGCATATAAATTCTCTAGTTTATAGGTATTTTTTATGCTTTTTCTTTCTATTGACCTTAGTAATAATGTATGGTTTGTACAAAACAATAGTTTTCCTTGTTTTGAATTATGTTACAAAAGAAAAAAAAAAGTCTAATCTGTGCAGTTCAGATAAGATTGACCCTTTGGTCTTTCCCCATATAGCTCTCACTGGAGAAGCTCAAAATAAACCTTTGAATCCAAGAACAGACTAAACAACTACAAGTTCTTGTTCTGCAACCCATGTAAACTTACAGATTCTATCTCTCCTAAAGACAGAAGAAGTTCATTTACCTAAAACACACAGTTTGTCTATTTTTTTCTCTCTAACATAATGGAAGGATGTCTCACCTACAAGACTAGCTAATCATATGTTACTAAATAGCTTTAGAATACAGACTTTTGATGTATTATGCCTGTAGCCATGCCATAACTAAAAGGCAGAATTAAGAGAGTGATTTAAGACAGCTCATCTAGTAAGTTTCTGGAAAAGGAACATTAACTAACACTTTAATTGGGAGTACTGAAAGAAATAAAATATGACAAATTAGGTTATAATATGCTGTGAAACTTTACACCTAGTTTTGATTAAACCATACGCCTTAAAAAAAGGTGTCTTAACACTTTGAGTAGCAGTTGGAAAAAGAAAAAAGTGTTAGCAATCAAAATCCTGTAAAATCACCTGAGATCTTTCAGAACAAAAATGTAGTGATATTAATAGTCAAAGAACAAAGGAAAGTACTCTGCTCACTTTGCTAATCTCTGTGTGGTTGTGCAGTTTGGTTTGTATGTTTAGCCACATGCAGTTACACAGATACACTATTACTATCAGGGACGTTAAAGGATATGTGACTATTATTATTGTTATACCCAGTTCTTTGGTTCAAACTCATGCAAGTGGCTATTTTGAAATAGTTTCATTTCGTTAACTTCATGAGTAGTTTACTGACCTGCTGGTTACATTTTCATCAATTTATGTTTCAGAGCATTTTGAAGATTTTCTTCACTTTCTTCATTTGGTAGAAGCATAGACATTGTTCCATGAGAATAGACCAGCTACATACCTGTGTGCAGTTGGAGAGCTACAATCTCATTGCAATTATTAAGATGTGGTGGGACAGCTCACATGACTGGAATGTGGTCATGGATGGCTGTGTCCTTTTTAGAAAAGACAGGCCATCAAGGTGTATTGGTGGAGTTGCTGTTTACATGAGACAGAAACTAGAACGCATCGGGTTCTGCCCAGGGGCAGATGAAGAATGGATTGAGAGTTTATCGATAAAAATTTAAGGGCAGGCTAATACAGGAGACATAGTTGTGGCTGACTATTACAGACCAGCTGATCACAATGAGGAAACTGACGAGACCTTCTACAGACAGTTAGCAGTAGCCTCGCAATCACAACCTTGGTTATCATGAGGACTTCAATTACCCTGACATTTTCTTGAAAGGCTTCAGATCCAGTCATGCAGTCATGCACATTACAGGAGGATTCCTGCAGTGCACTGACAATAAATTCTTGATACAGGTGATGGAGGAGCCAACAATGAGAGAAGTACTGCTGAATCTTGTACTGATGAACAAGGAGGGACTGATTGAAGATGTGAAGGTAGGTGGCAGCCTTGGGTGTACTAAACATGAGGTGGTGGAGTTCAGGATCGTGTTCAGTAGGCACAGAGCAACAAGCAGGGTCACAACCCTGGACTTCAGAACTGCTAAATTTGACCTCTTCAGGAAACTACTTGTGGAAATCCTATGGGACAGAAATAGGGCACTAGATGCTAGGTGGGCCCAAGAGATCTGGTTAATATTCAGGGACCTTTTCCTCCAAGGTCAAGATCAGAACATCCCAAAGAGTAAGAAATCAAGTAAGCGGACCAGAAGACTTGCATGGTTGAGCAGGAAGCTATGGAATAAACTCACGTGGAAGAGAGAAGCTTATAGAATATAGAAGAAGGAGCTGACCACTTGGGAGGGGCACAAGTACACTTTCAGAGGATGTAAGGATATAACAAGGAAAGCTACGGTCTTCTTAGAATTAAATGTGGCAAGTGAGGTCAAGGACAATAAGAAGGGCTTCCTCAGGTACATTGGAGGCAAAAGAAGGACTGGAGGATATATGAGGCCACTGCTGAATTGAGTGGGTGCCTGTCATGGGTTTGAGTCTGTCAGGTTTGTTGGAAGTGGGATGATGACTCTTGAGACACTTTGAGAGTTGTCCCCACTCCCCAGGTAGAAAGTGGACCCACGTCTGGCCAGGGCCAGGCCAATCAGCACCTCTGCAATCAAGATATTTAAGAGGCGATCCCATTGTTTTTTTTCTCCTTTGTCCTGACCTGTCCCGTCTTTTGTACAGGGGAGTCTTTCTGTTGGAGGAGGGGGAGGTGAGGGGAAAAGAAAGGAATGTAGTCCAAGAAGAGAAGGTGAGGGGGAAGGATGCCAGAGCAGAACCTTTTCCCTGGAGCCCGATGGTGTTTGAGATGGCAGGAAGATGATTGCCTGTGAGCTGAGGGGATCGTTGGCAGTGAGAAGGTCCAGGGTGCAGCAGTACATGAAGAATTCCATGAGAGAGGGGAGAGAGACCATACATCAGCAGAGAATGTGCCCAAAGCAACCAGTGGCCCCTATTGAGACGGGCTCATGAGGAGGAAGAGGATTACCTCCTGTGAGGTGGACACCATGCAGCATGAAGGAGAGACTGCGAGGAGCTCTCTTTCTCAAGAAGTAGGAACTGCAGTAGATGATGAGTAATGGCCAGATGGACGGCACCTCCCACTCCCTGCCCCCCTTGCACTGATAGGAATGAGGATGTAGCCGGGAAGGACGGTGAGGGAGAGTGTATTTAAGATCGGATTGTATTTATTTATGCGTTTCTCTCATGTTCATTACTCCAAGAATGGTGGTGGTGATAAATTAAATCTATGTTTTCTCTCCAAGTGTGCTTTGTTTTTTAACCCCTCCCTGTCTTTAATCTCAATCCTTGAGCCTTTTTTAGTTTAATTTCTCTCCCTCCACATCCCTGTGGAGATGGAGGTGGGGGGAGGAGTGAGCAAGTGACCGCATTGTTCTTTGTTACCAGTCTGAGTGGTCAGCTTGAATCATTACAGTGACTTAGTGATGGAGGATACAGAGAAGGTAGAGTTAGTGAATGTCTTCTTTACTTGGTCTTCACTGTTAAAGCTGGCCCTCAGGAGTCACAGACCTTCAAGATCACAGAGGAGTTCAGGAGAAATGAAGACTTTGTCTCAGTTAAATAGGATTGGGTTAGAGATCAGTAAAGCAAAGTGGACATCCATGAATCCATGGGCTCTGATGGGATAAACCTATGACCGCTGAGGGAACTGGCAGAAGACATTGCTAGGCTGCTCTGCGTTGTCTTTGAAAAGTCCTGGAGAGCAGGAGAGCTGCCTGAGAACTGGAGGAAAGCCAATGTCCAATCTCCAAAAAGGGCAAGAAGGAGTATTTGGGTAACTACAGGCTGGGCAGCCTCACCTCTGTTCCTGGAAAGGTTATTCTTGGTGCCATCTCAGAGCATGTTGAGGAGAAGAGGGCTAATAGGATTAATGAATGTGGATTAGGGGGCAGGTTAACTCAGTGGTTTGAGCGCAATGCTGACAACAAGGACCAACACCGAGGTCGCGGGTTCAATCCCGATCAGTCCCCATGTGTTGCCTGGTCTAGCTGAGAGGTGGCGTCCCTGCCCAAAACAGGGAGGTTGGACTAGACGATCTCTACAGTCCCTTCCAGCCTAGGCCATTCTATGATTCTATGATTCACCAAGGGGAAGTCAAGTTTGACGAATCTGATAGCCTTTTACGATGGCATGAGTGGATGGATAGTTGAGAGGAGGGCAGTGGATGTAGTCTACTTCGACTTCAGAAAGGCTTTTGACACCGTCTTGTGCAACATCATCACAGCTAAGTTTAAGAAGTGTGGATTTGATGATTGAGCAGTGAGATGGATTGTGAACTGGTTGAAGGACAGGGCTCAGAGAGTTGTGGTCAGTGTGGCATGTGGCTAGTGGTGTCCCCCAGGAGCTGGTACTGTGTCCAGCCCTATTCGAGATATTCATCAATGACCTGGACAAAGAGACAGAGTGTACCCTCAGCAAGTTTGCCAGTGATACAAAACTGGAAGGAGTGACTGATGCACCATCAGGCTGTGCTGCTACCCAGCATGATCTGGACAGGTGGAGAGTTGAGCAGAAAGAAACCTCAAATTCAAAAAGGGCAAGTGTACAGTACTACATCTGGGGAAGAACAACACCCTGTATCAGTACAGGTTAGGGGCAGAGCTGATGGAGAGCAGCTCTGGGCAAAAGGACCTGGGAGTCCTGGTGGACAGCAGGCTGATTATCAGCCAAAAATCCACTCTCATGGCCAAGAAGGCTAACGGCATTCTGCAATGCCAGCAGGTTAAAGGAGGTCATCGTCCCCCCCCTACTTTGCCCTAGTGAGGCCACAAATGGACTACTGTTCAGTTCTTAGTTCCCTGGCTCAAGAAGCACAAGGAACTACTGGAGATGGTCCAGTGCAGGACTATTAAGATGATGAGGGAACTGCAGCATCTCCTCTATGAGGAAAGGCCAAGAGCTAGATCTGTTCAGCCTGGAGGAGACTGAGGAGAAGTCTCACTGATGCTTATACATATCTAAAAGATGGGTGTCAGCAGGATGAGGCCAGACTCTTCTCAGTGGAATCCAGTGACTGAACAAGGGGCAATAATCACAAAGTGGAAAACAGGAGGTTCAACCCAAATGTAAGCAAATATTTCTTTACTGTGAGGATGACAGGGCACTGGAACAGGCTGACCAGAGAGCTTGCAGAGTCTTCCTCTCTGGTGACATTCAAAACCTGTCTGTAAGTGTTCCTGTGTGGTGTACTCTAGATGATACTACCCTGGGAGGGAGATTGAACTAAATGGTCTTCAGAGGTCACTTCCAACCACTACCACTCTGTGATTCTGTGATACCTGCCCTATTTTTGTCTCAAGTAGTGGTTCTGACTGGATACAAATGAGTTGCACACTGTAAGATACAGAAGATGAAAATTATAGAAAAAGCAATCTACAGAGTATTTTTCCCACTCATATTGATTAAAAAGAGATCCTTCTCTCAGAGGATGCTTGTTGCAAATGTTATTTCCTTTTCAAGTCTTAAAATATCTAATCTTTCTTATGCCATTCACTGTGGACTAGCTTCTCTGAAATATATTCACCTCTACTTGTCAGAAAACTTTCTTCACTTTAAATCCAAATGAACACAGTACTAATAAACATATTTTTACTGTTAGATTTTTAATTTAATTCTGATGTCATTTTGTTAGCTAGAGAAAATATATGTACCACACAACTATAAATTTTTAACATATTTATCAGTAGCTCACAAGTGCTTAATCAACTCCATAACACTGTATAAGGATGGTAAGTTTTCTACAGATGAAGGAACAGATTATAAAGTCTCTGTAGTCTGGATACTGTAGCTTATCTACAGGCAAACTGTGAATCAATATTTAACATCAATACAGACTTAGAAGTTTTGTGCACAAACTTTGCTAGTGAACTGCATACAGACACAGATATGTGCGTAAGTATATATATATTTAAATTTAATCTTTTGTGTGTATGTGTGATTTTACTACTAAACAATGTAACTTTTAAGCTCAAAAGAAACTTGAAAACATATTTTCTTGAGCCACATCTTTGTGGTATTTATGTCAGCACACATACTCTTGCCTGCAGCTCTCCTTGATGAAATTGTATGGTTGACATAAATCCTGTACAAAGGTTGTTGGCATGCTACAGAATATATTTCACAGAAATGTAGAGCATATTCTGTAAGATTCTTTGAAATTAAGTATTGGAACACACTGGAGGACTTGTAGAAAGAATAAAATTTTTTTTTTACATTACTCAAAACATTTGCTACACTTTAAACATATGAAAACATGGAACTGTTGTATGTGGTGTAACTTGGATCATTTGCTCTTCATAGATCTTAAATGGTTAACCATAAAACCCATTCAAAAGGCATTCTCTAAGGAAACAGTTTAATGCACACTTTGTAATGTGTTCTAGCATGGACTTGATGGGGAATGGAGTTTAAAGATTTGGGTTATATATTTACTTAACCTTTTCTTTCTTCCTTTTTGATTAATTTCAGTTTATTTGTTGTAGTTCTCTGATATGAAGAATGATTAATCAATCTGCATTTTCTTGTTTTTTTCAGTGATTTACTGGTATGTGTATAACTAATAAACAGGACTGAAAATGTATGCATGCTTTAGTGTATTGCAATGTGTACACCAACTGTAAGCACGTATAAAATCCTGCGTGTGCAAACATACTATATACATATTGTATGTATGTCCACACACTCAGAAAACTAACTTAAGTTCATATAATTATTAGTAAATGTGCTAAATGAAATACGTGTGGACTGATACTACCAAAAATGTATGGAAACTAGTGGAAAAATACCCAATAGACGTACGTATTCTTGTGGTGAAATTACTACAATATTTCAAAGCTTTATTACAAACATATGTTCTTAAAACCTCTTGTTGGTAGCTGAGGGAGACGTCATACTGCTCAATCTGAGGAATAACTTACTGTTTTGACCCAAACCCCCACAGCTCTCTGGTGTTACAAGTTGATGCAAAGCTTATTACAATCAATATCAAGCAATTGCATCTCATTTTCCATCAGTCAGCATGCTAAATCCTTGATGGATAACTAAGACACTAATCAATATCTGAGTGTGAGTCGGATTTCATACACTTTTCTCCTGTTGCTGCTATTGTCTGGTAACAGAAAATATAACAAGCAAAATTTGAAAAATGTCAGGACTAAGACTATGAAAATAGCAGGGAAATAAAAGCACTTTCTTTCGGTTCTCTAACCAAAAATAGTGAGATTGACATCTACGTTCTCATACCTGGAGATGAATTCTTTCCAAGATTATTAGTCTTGTTAATTAAATCACATCTGAAATTAAGACGAACTGCAGATCAACTTATCAACAGTTTTCACTGGTCCACTGCCCAGATTCTGCTCAGATTCTCATACCAGTTTGAAAATCCTGTGTATGCCTAAAAACCGATAACCTTTGTTGTATCCCTACATGTGGTCCCTCTGCCTTATAGTTGCAAAAACGTCAACAATCTGTCTGTGGATCATTGGCTGCAAAACCTGCACTTGTGAGCCTCCTGTAGTTCACAGGTGTATATGCAAGGGCAGGCATCTGGGCCAGCAGGAGCAACAACTGTGTTCTCAAATTCTCATCCAGAAGCTTCCTACCAAAATAGGTTTCTGGAAATTTGTGTCATGACACCTGGAAATTAATTACATCCATGGAAATAGTGGTGCCTAGGCTCTTGGAAGACTGACGTCATCTCCTATCGGGCATTTATTACACATTTATTTGATGTCGGTAGCTTGCCCATGAATTGAACTGAAACTGAGATTGAGGACAAAGTGATACTTCACAATATGGAAACATATTTTACCCTCATCATGTGGCTTCCACTGTTATCTTAACAGTGGAAGACATTTAGTAGCCTGATTTTGCAAGCTACTCAGCATCTCGGACTCTCATTTGATGTCTCCAGACAAGTGGGGAGGACTTACGATTCCCTCACATTCTGGAACCAAATTACAGATAAGAGTGCAAAGCAGATATAAGGCCCTGTTTCTTCTGCCAGTATCTATCATCAGCAAGAACCAACGGCAGTTTGGGATTTAAGCAAAATACTTTTCTTCCTCTTTGTGAAGGCTTCATGATTAATAGTACCTCTTCAAGATTTCTTTCACAGTCTTCTTATTGTTACAGAAAAATTTTGTATGCTTCTACCATCTTCTGCCCATGGAAGCCTGGTTGAATCACAGTAAATCCACTCTCTGATATTCACAATATGGAAACTGTTATAAAACTAAATATATTTATTTGTTTATATCTCCTTGCCAGTCAGTATTTTATTCTGTTGGTTTTGTCCTCTGATCTGATACATTTTCAAGCTCGTCCAAATACGGAAGATTAGAAATGGTTAATAAAGAGAACTATAGAGAAAATATGGCATGTCTAAGTAGAAATAATTTTTGTTTCTGTATTCTTTCTGCAAATTAAAAAGTTTTTCTGTAGCTTAATCTTACCTGACTTTCGATATTTAACATACCAGAGATAATAAAAATATATATATATATATATAAAGAAACATACACTTGTAAATGGACAAGCTAATGGCAGAATGGGAACTTCCAAACAGGAAAGTTAATGAGATGGCTCTGACATCTTCCCTCCAGAGCAAGTGGATTAGCCATGGTGCAGTATGCAGGAGAATAACAGCAGCTTTGAAATTCAGTTCTATATATCCTTACAGGAATTATTTTATTCTAGTGCAGAATCATCCAAGCTACAATGAAATTTAGTCCTACTAAGCCTCTTCTAGGGTTTAGGTTTCAAGACTCCCTCAGAGAACACTGGAACCAGTCAGATTCCTTTAGCTTTTTCCTAGAAAAATTTGTAAAACCATGTAGGAAGGAGGTTGGAGAAAGGAGCAGGCTGTACACCATTTCAATCCATGAGCTGTGGCTCAGAAGTGACAAAGGAGGAGATTCTTAGATCCAGTTCTAGGGTTGTCTTCCTCGAAAGCAGAGTTAAGACGAAAAATGATTTAGCAGCAGAGGAACTGCTAAGATACAGAAAGTGTTTGAGTGCAGCTAGGCCAGATGTTCCCATCTGGCCTGGTTTTGAGATAAAAACCCCAATTCTGTTTAGTGATTTTTACTTTCCAGCTCAGTCTCCTCTAAAAGGCAGCACTTTCTGAAGCTAGCAGCATGTTTTTGCAGACAGTGTCTGCTACTGGCAGTGATAACACCTGATGTTTACAGTTACTGCCTGGGACTGGGATGCAGACAGGCTCTTGCTGATACTTATTCCTGTAGTGACCAAGGCCACTGCTGGCTCTTTTGTGCCACGCTGGGGGTGCCGGGTAGTAAGAGGGGTCATAAGGAAGTAAAAGGCTGCACCTCCCAGGGGGTAACAGACAGGACAGGTGACCAATGAGAGTATTCCATATTTAGTATAAATGGAGTGATCACGAGAATTTCTAACCTTTTCTCCCTTTTCTGCAATGGCCGGTGTCCAGGGAGGACTCTGTCCGATCTCATGCTTTTGATCTGAATCCTGAGTTCTCCATCTCCCTGTATCCAGCTCCTACTGTCACTGAGCCTGGGGCTTCCCCAGTGCTGCCTGCTCTGCAGCACCAGGGGAGATTGCTGTTGGGTGATGGAGTCAGGTTCGATATCAGATTTATATATACTTGTATATAGTTCTTTATTTTTATCATTTCACTATTATCTCCACTATGGTTTCATTAAAGCTGTTTTAGTTTTTCTTTTCTAACCCGTGAGCCTCTCTGCCTCATTCCCTTTTCCTTCCCATTGGAGGTGGAAGAGTGTGTTAGAGAGCTTCTGTCTGCATTTAGTGGCTGGCCCAGTCCTAACTCACGACACAGATAGAAATGACCATCGACATAGCTTTATTGATTTGGATTCAGGCTGAGAAGTTTTTAAGAAGTAACTGAGACAATTCTTTTTTTCTTTCTCCTTTTTTTTTTCACTTTGTCTTAAAGATTTGAGTTTTTTTCTCGAACTTATTGTTCATAAAACTTTCTGAAAGCAACTGTCGTGGGTTTGAGTCTGGGGAGTATTTATTTGTAAAAAAGTGGAGGTAGACTCATGCAAAACTTCAAGAGCCTCCTCACCCCCCCAGCTAGGTTTTGGACCTACCTCTCTCCAGGGACAGGCCAATGAGCGCCTCTGCCATCAAGATATTTAAGAAACGATCCCATTGTTCTATCTCTGTCTTTTGGTTTTGACTTTTTTTGAGCTGTCATCTTTAACATTGGGGAGTTAGTATTGTTTATGTTGTCTAGGAATTTTCCAAAGGTTTGTAGAGCTCCACTCTTCTAAGAACGTCACCTATTAACTACTTCTAACAAAGCCAAGAGAGCTTACCCTCTGTAAATTGAAAAGAAATGATGCATAGTACTCCTAAGTGCAAGTGAGTTCTACTTGTCTAAAATGTTTCTTGGGCTATACTTTCAAGGAAAGTTTTTCCTCCCTCTGTTTTGCCTCTGGCTCTACTAGGAGAGAGAATAATCTGTAAATGTTGGTTACTAAAAAGTAGCTTAGAGGTACACTGGAAGAAAGGAAAGAAATATATAGCACTGTCTTCAGTAGTCACAGCAGTGTTATACAACTTCTCAATGAAAAGATTTCTGATTCTCTTTTTTTCACTCATTAAATGTATTTTCTACTCTCCCCCATAACTTAAGGTCACCTTTCAATGAAAGTTCATTTGCCTTTAGTCAGTAGTCCTTGTTTTCAGTGAAAATTTTATGATATTGATTCAATAATCAAGTTTTCTAACTAGACCACACAAAACCATGCATCACTAAATAAACTTGACTAAAAGGTGTTGGTCATATGGGAATGAGAAATGTCTCATATTGTGGCTATATGAAAACATTATTTGCGTTTTGTAATTATTGTTAGGCAATACTATAAACATGGAACATAAAGCAAATTTGTGTCATACCATTTAGCAGCAGCAAATAGCTCAGTAAGGGGTCGGTTAGCTCAGTCAGTTGAGCGTGGCACTAACAACACCAAGCTCGCGGGTTCGATTCCTGTTTGGTCCCAGTGTCTTGCCTGATCTAGTCGAGAGGTGGTGTCCCTGGTGACAGGGAGGCTGGATTAAAATGATCTCTAAAGTCCCTTCCAGCCAAGGCCATTCTGTGAATTACCTTACGTTGTTCTCATTTTTCACATCACATTTTGTTCTTTATGCTTATGTTATTTATCATTTATCACACTTCATCCTTAATCAGGTTATCTTTCAGTATCTTTGCTTTTTCTTTCTGTCTGTTTTTCTTAAAGGTCTCCAGTTCCTCCTCATGTATTTTTCTTTGTCTTTTCCCCTCTTGCTTACCTAAATTTATTCCTGTGTCCCTTTCCTCAGTCTTAACTAAACTTATCAGTATTCATCTTTTCCTGAAGACTTCAAGACTTTGATATTATTCTTCCGACTACACTAGTAATTCCTTACAATGCTAGGAGTTGCTGTACAGGTATAGAACTAACCCCGTAAGCATAACAGATCTCACTCAACTGTTCAGGTGAGCACTTTCAGGGAAGTTAACAAACAGGAGAGTTTTACAAAACATGAAAGTCTTTTCACTGTATTTTAGGAATCCTTTTCATTACTTATCTCCTGGCTTTCGGTTATTATGAATAAAAAAAATTGGCATTAAATATTAAGGGCAAAAGAGTAGTATCTCAATTTATTCTATTCTCATTAATACGGCTTGCACTGTCTTATCCATCAAAAGTGTAAGGCATTATGTTGTAGTGGTTAGCAGGAGATGGTGGGAGTCAGCAGAATTCCATTCTGTTTATGATTCTGTCCCATTTTCTTCCACAGACTCTGGTGAATTACTCAATCCCTGTCTGAGTGCTGTTTCCACATGTTTTTCTTTCTTTTTATTTTTTTTCTGAGTGCTCTGCCTGGAATAAAATTATTGTGAGTTGCTCTATTATGAATGCAATAGTGCATACAGCCACAGCAGAGTCAATTTTCAGTGCAATTAGATTGAGCTAGGGCCATAACCTATATTAGTTATAGGGGCTGTACATCACATGGATCATGAGTCAACCAATGTTGACAAAAATGCTTGACAAATAAATTCATTATGGAAATTGTTTTTAAAATGCTTTCATTTACTAAACAGTTAACATAAGAAGAATACTACAGCATGCAAAGGAGAATGAACTGTTAACTTCCTTTTTCTGCACAAGAATGTTAATAGGAAACTTCGATGTCTGGTACAAAGAGCTTGATTATACACAGACAGAGCTTTGAAGATCTTCTCTAGGGCACAGTTTCTTGATGGCATATTTAGGTTGCATTCTGTAATGTTCATTTTTAGAGAATACTCTTATTTAATAGCAACAATAATAGAGCACAACGGTTACAGATAATAATGCTTGAGTCTACACTGTGTTATAAAATAACAAAAAACAAAACAAAACTGTGTACTTACAGAAATACAGGCTCCGTAATACACTTCACCTCACTAGCGGAAGGTCATATTATCATTTAGATATACTGCACTATTAATTAGTGTGAAATGTCTGTGCAATTCTTGTAACAAAAGTAGGAAGCACTGTGAGTAAAAAAATGTATCAATGTGTTCTCTCAGAAACTGACATCATTTTTATTCCTTTTCAACACACTTATTTCACTTACTTTTTATATGTGGAACATTATACTGTGATTTTTTTTCTCCTTTCTACTAGTATCATTACAAAAAAAAAAAGGAAATACAACTTCAAATCAAACCATGTGTTAACTTATAATTTCTCAGGGGAAAAAAAGGTGTATTTGAATGTGATATCACCAAGGGTTTGAAATACAAAGGGTTAGGGCTATCTGTCTTCAATTATATTGTCAAAAAATGGGATTATATTTCAATAAAAACTTACTCAGTACGGTGATAAAATAAAATGTTTTAATTTTTGCTGATTTCAAAACTATTTAAAAATGTCTCCAGCTATCATTTTTTTTCAAATGTTAGTGATTTTTCATAGACTTATAGGATGTGCAGGAGTAATTGATTTAGGAATTTTGATTTTAGCAATTAAATCATGTTCAGTTATCTATCAGCATTTCTTTGTTTTCTTTTTGACACAAAGTCCAACCTAGTCTCCCTTGAAAGAAACTTCTGTGAAATGGAAGTGATGATTCTTGTCAGTAATGACTGTGAGACAATCAGATACCACAAAAAAAGATCAGCAGGAGAATATGAATAAGTCAGTTTAATAATATAAATAGTAATTTTCATTTGGAGTATGATAATTTTCTAGAAGGTTTCTGTTACTTTCATTCTTTATTTTTCTCTTGCTTTTCTGGCCTTTTGACTTTACATAAACACAAAAAACTTCTTTAGGCAAAACTACCTAGTATGTTCCCTTGGAAGGTTTGCACTACTACAGTATTGCAGATAATTTCTATTAATTGTTTGTAGATGCTGGACAAAGCATTTCATTTTAAATATGGTGCATGGTCCTAAAAGATAGGACTATCAAATCAATAATCCTCTAGGTAAGATAATTATCTTTCAATGCTAATTTTCTTTAATTTTTCATTCATCCAGACAAAAGGTAAATTGCCAGTCTGAATATTTTGACAGATTTAATTCAGAAACTTATTGTTCGCAGTTTCTGTAAAGTGCTGCCTCTTGCAGAGGAGGTAGATATGTTTGCATGGAGTGACAAAACTTTTTTTTTTTTAGAAAAATTTATTAATAGTTGTACTTCATATGTGAAGGCATATGTGTGTCAGATTCTAGTAGAGTATGAACATACCTTCTAGTGCTTTCAAGGCACTGGCAGGGGAAAACAAATTAGTGTCCTAAAATGATACTCCATCACAAAGGAAATAATGACCCATTTTCATGTCTGTTAGCGCATGTATTGGTTTTATGTTGCCATTTAAAATAAAGTAATGTACACAGCCAAGAAACAAGGAGAAAGACAAGGACATTCTGAACTGATGGAGGTTTCAGCACTATAGAAATATAATAATTAGGAGAGACAGTGCCAGAGAGGCTGGTGCTAGTCACAGATCATCTCAAATGCCATCACATGCCAATTAGAGAACAACCAGGGGACCACGCCCAGACAGCATGGATTTATGAAAGGCAGGTCCTGCTTGACAAACCTGATCTTCTTCTATGACAAGATTGCTCAATTACTGGATGAGGTAAAGGCAGTGGGTATTGTCTATCTAGACTTTCAAAAAGCATTTGACACTGTTCCACATAGAATACTTGTAAAAAAACTGGCAGCTCATGGCCTGGATAAGCACACAATCTGCTGGATAAAGCGCTGGTTGGAAGGACAGAGCCAAAGAGTGGTGGTCAGTGGAGTTAAATCCAGCTGGCAACCAGTACTAAGTGGTGCTCTGCAGGGCTCAGTGTTGGGACCACTCTGTTCAACATCTTTATTGATGACTTTGTTAAAGACATTGAACGTATCATCAGTAAGTTCGCAGATGACACCAAGTTTGGTGGGACTATTGACCTGCACAAGGATAGGGAGGCTTCACAGAAGGACTTGGATAGATTGGATCAGTGAGCCAAGGTTACTGGGATAAGCTGCAACAAGGCCAAGTGCCAGGTCCTGCACTTGGGCCACAACAACCCCGTGCAATGCTTCAGGCTTGGGGAAGTGTGGCTGGAAATCTATCTAACAGAAAAGGACCTGGGGATTCTAATTGACAAGCAGCTGAATATGAGCCAGCAGTGTGCTCAGGTGGCCAAGAAGGCCAATGGCATCCTGGCTTGTACTAGAAGTGGTGTGACCAGCAGAAGCAGTGAGGCGATAGTCCCGTTGCACTCAGCACTGGTGAGGCTTCACCTTGAGTATTGTGTTCAGTTTTGAGCACCTCAATACAAGAGGGATGTCGAGGTGCTGGAGCGAGTACAGAGGAGGGCAGCAAAGCTGGTGTTGGGCCTAGAATATAAAACTTATGGAGAGCTAGAGGAGGAGCTAGGGCTGTTTAGTTTGAAGAAGAGGAAGCTGAAGAGAGACCTCATCGCTCTCTACAGCTACCTGAAAGGACATTATAGAGAGGTTGGTGCTGGTCTCACAGGTAATTGGCAGTAGAACTAGAGCGAATGGACATAAGCTGCAACAGGGTAGATTTAGGCTGGACGTTAGAAAAAAAAAAATCACAGAAAGAGTAGTCAGGCACTGAAATACGTTGCCCAGGGAGCTGGTTGAGTCACCTTTCCTCAAGCAGTTTAAAGGTCAATTTAGATGTAGTGTTGGGGGATATGGTTTAGGTGTGGACTCTCTAGAATAGGTTGGACTTGATGATCTCAAGGGTCTTTTCCAACCTGAATGTTTCTATGATTCTGTGATCACTGTCGTTCTTAGTACATGAAGCTTTAATTGATAGAAGGTGTGCAGGTGGCTTTTTTGACAAAACTAGAAGAATAGCTAGCTTGTGATTCTCAATGGAAACCTTATTAGATTTGAGATGTTGATGTTCCGTAGAAGCATTTGTTAATTATTTCTAGATGGAGTTCCTTATAAATTTTGTTTCAGTAGGTGACAGATACATATTATGCCAACACCCTATGGCAATTTAGCTGCTTGTTTTTCTTTTATGCCCTCAGAAGCTGTGTCAGAGGATCTCAGTGGGCTTCTAAGTTACCTGCATGATGTATAGTACTTTAACTTTGGGAAAACATGCAGCTGGGGAAACAGATTCTCATGCTGATTCAAGTTACCTGTGCGATGCATTTGGGGGTGTGAGATATCAAAACCTTTTTCACAAAAGTATGTAACTTGATAGCAGTGGCGAAGGTCTACGTAAAATATTTTATGTTGCTGATATAAACTCAAGCTTTTCACAAACTTGTGCCCAGTTCAGATCACTGGACCTGCAGCAACATAACTATGCATGTGTCAGCATGTATGTTTATTCACATAGGTGTGTGTTTTAACCACCTTATTACCACTCAGCAGAAGAAATTTTTCAAAAGGTGAAACTTTTAAGCATCTAGACAATATAGGAGCAATTGATGCCATTTATGTGACAGAATAAGAAACAAGCAAACGAAAAAACTTTTAACATAACGAGGATGAAATATTTGCTGACATTCAGACAGAAAGGACTTACTTAAACTGAACAGGATAAAAAAATTAGATTGAGACTGAAATAGAGCAAACCACCTTTTTCCTCTTTCTGGAACTCTTCTCCTGTCTTACCTCTAAATGACTGAAAGAAGGGACCACCATTGCCAGGAAGGGAAAATCCTGCTGTATCTTTGTAGAAACGGAGTATTATGTCTGTATTTTGGCCATAGTAAAATGAGATTTAAAGCTACTGTAGACAAAGTGTTAAATGTTCTATTACACACATGCACTCACACACAGAATAAAGACCTTTTCAGCACACCCAGCATTGAATGCATTGCATTAAAGATACCACTTTTGAGTACAATGGGTGCTTTCCATTCTATATGATGGATTAACAGATACTGTAGCTGTAAATATGAAAAAACAATCTTTTGTGCCTTGTTATCTCTTGAAAGTTTGCTTGTCTTGGGTTTAGTTAAAGATACTGTTCAAAGTAAACTGAAAATGTCTGAACATAAGAAACTGAGAAGGCTTTGTAAATATTTCTTTTGCAAATAGATTTTGTTATGAAAAAGATGTATCTTGTACCCCACCCTTCCATTACTTAAAAGAAATTAAAACAGTTGAAGAGGTCTGTTCCTATATTTTAAAAATAAAAATAAAAATACTCTAATCTGCAGATACAGGTATTAGTTTTATTATGTACAATAATCTCCCTAAAGATAATGGAACAGTTTAAGACAGTAACATCAAGCAAGTGTTTATTTTCTATAATTCTAACTGTACCTGTAAATTAAAACTAGTAAATTCTGCAAGGTCTGCAGTAATAATTGAAGGAACTGGCATATTTATTCACAAATATGTGGTAGTAATAAATGTGTTTAAAAAAAATATTAACTATTCTTATTTGTGTGGTTTGTGCCTTTCTAGTTAAATGATAGCATTATTCTGTCTATCTGCTTCTTTCAATATTTTTACTGATTTTATTACAAGGCTCTGGATAATTGTATTACTATTTATTTGTATGAGCACAATAACATTCCACAGGAGTTAAATAAAACCATGGAAATAACCTTTCATTTAAAATAAGTATTATAAAGAAACAAAGGCAGTTGGAAGGCATAGTGTAACTACATTGTCTAAGTCACTAGTACACAAACTGTAAGGACTCTTTTGCTTTAAAGTGGAATTAATTTTTTTAATAGATCTTTCCAGAATGTTCTAGCTTGCAACTAATGCATATTTCTGACACAATCAGTGGAAGTCTATGAAATGCGAATTGGGTTCTGTATAACATATGAGTTTTACCAAGATGAAAGGGATAATTAGATTACTTGGTTTCTTTACTGTGATTCTCTCCATCCAGTAACATATTTATAAACATTGAATGACATTTATAAACATTGAATGATAAAATGTTCTAATGCAGAAATATTTTATATCTTTATTGTCTGTTGTTTCGACAAAGTACAGAAGGAAGAAGAACCACTAAATTGGAGATTAGGTTGCAATTTACTCAAGCATTGGATTAGCTCTTTACCAATTACTACTGATAAAGTACTACTCTTTGTAAAAATTAATATTAACACTTAAACCAGATAATTGTAAAATCTGAGGATATAAACAAGGTTTCTTACATAGATCGCAGTCTGTCATAAGTTATTTTTTATTTCTCATATGACCTATCAGACATTTATGAAGTGATATGATTTATGAACTGATATTATGAAGTGCACGGCAGCCTGCGGGAGGGTGAGTGTGAGCCCTGCGTGCTCGTTCTGCCCTGTACGGTAGAAATGATTTCCACCCAGCAGAAAGCAATGGCCTCCTTGTGCAGTGCA
>NW_009736969.1:0-48479 GCF_000703405.1 Apaloderma vittatum | reverse complement strand
CCGATAATGTAGAGTCATCCTTGCTGCTTGCATGTTTTATATCCTGGAAGAAAATCAGGAAATTATGGTTTATTTTAAATTTATATGTAACTTCTTTACTGTCATCATCTAGCTGAGATGGAATTGACTAAAATATATTCAGACTACAAGTCCTGGTTTATTGAAAGTTAGACTGATTAGGACACTAGAATAACTGTTTGAAGTACAGTGATTTCTCTTTTCGGTGTCTTTCTAGATGGACTTATATGTAAATCAATAACTGTATATCAGATAAAGTATCAATGGCAAGGAGACAGATTGTATTAATATAGATGTGGTCATGCATAAAAAATATTACAGAATAATGAAGGTAAATGTAAAAACAGTTGAGGTGGTTACAGGTTTGTCTCTTATGTTTTGGGGTTTTTTACAGTACAAAAATTTTTTTTTCAGTTCTGTCTGACAAGATATTATACAAGAACTGCAAATCTTCCTGTGACCATCAGATCCTTTTAGCAAGTATCTATAACTTAAAATAGCTTGTGTTTCAGACATATTAACAGTAACCATGACTCACAAACTGGTTTGATGTGATGGCCTAAAAAATAATTTAAATGAAAGAGTTTTTTTTTTTAGGAATTGACAGAGGAAAGTTTAATGTGAAGTTCAATATATATCAGTCCAGTTTCTGGAGAAAACTCCTTCATTATTAAGGGTAATACTTCCTGCCACCTCCACCTTGCCAACTCTCTGTTCAGATATGCACTGCAAACCTGATTCACTGCTTATCACTGTCTTTGGAAGGATTCCTCACCCTCTGACACTCAATTTTTGTATCTATGGCTTAAAAGTCTGGGCCTCACTGACTTCTCAAGCTCTGAACTAGGCCCTGAATAACTTTGCCCGCCTTTGAGTAGCTTTGTCCTTGTTCAGCCTCAAGAAGGGAGTTTAGATATTCTCTGTGTCATTCAATGTAACCTGTGCCTCAAGGGTCTCATTTTAAAGAAACATCTAGAATAATGTATTTTCTAAACCCCAACAAGTGGCACTTAGTGCTAGGAGAAAGGACTTTGAGAAATATTGGCAACAAAATCTGAGTGGCTGTTATACATTAAATTATCTTTTCAAAGTTGTGTTATTGACGGAAAAATCAGGGGTGTCAGAGAAAGCAGAACTGTATTTCTACAAACTCCAAATCTGGAGGGAGCCGATTGCTACGGTACGTTTCATAATTTGAGGACATCCCCTTAAAATAACTTTCTTATTCTCTCCAAATGGTTAGTCATCTTCTTCACTGAATATGAAACATCTTTTCTCCTGACAGTGTATTTCTAACACATAGCAGTGGGGATTTAAACCTCGTTTCCAGCCACTGTGATAAGAATCAAGCAGTAAAATTGCTGCTTGCGGCTTCGAAACCATGCTTTGTATATTCTACTATACTAGTGTCAGATCTGTGCTCAGATACTCCATCACTATCTCCCCCTTGTCTGCCACAGACAGTCAAACCCAGAGATGTATCAAAAGCTGCAAAACAGATCTGTTAATAGTAGAGAGGTTTCCATTTGTCAAGTCCTTCTTTATTTCTTACCATGAAAGTCATGATTGGCTAAAATGGCTCTTCTTTTTCCATGTGAAAGATAACAGGACATTTGCAATTTAACCTGGTAAACAACTCTGTGTGGTGGAAGCAATTCCAAAAAGGTCTGTGTGATCAGAGGACAGTTCAGAGCTGATATGAGAGTGTGTTGATTGTGTCAATTGCTTTAAAGAGAGGATAAGAAAATAAAATCAAATTGGCACACACTAATCTTTGTTCCCTTTCAGTGCAGGAGGTCTACTGGGTGGGAAACAGAGGCATGGAGAGCTTAGTCTGGTCACAGAATAAATAACAATATCTAGCTGTCTTGGTTAGTAATACTGACCCTTGAACTAAGACATTGATTCGACATAGTGATATAGTGATCAATATAGTGTCTCCTTTTTAGCCATAGTTAACTTTTATTCAGTATCTAATGTTCTCTTTCTGCCATGAGTCTGCAGAACAAATAGTCAGTGTGGATCAGTACTTGTTCATATTCATAGCAGCTCCCTACTGCTTTTAGAAAGAGAAGAATTGTACACCATGCAAAATACCACTTTCTCCTTGATTCTTCAATATGCAAAGTCTGTTGAATGATTCACTGACACTTCCATGACTTGGCTTGTTCTGAAGGATTTGACTCCTTAAGCACGCTCCTTGCAAAAGGACATCCAGAGCAGCAGCACATGAAACAACACTGTGTGTAGAAATCTGGTGGGGAGCCAGAACCGTATATGCCAACTGGTGTTTGGAAAGTCTCACTGGTTACGGCTACATCTTGCTAAAGTTCTCTGATGGAGAAGCTAAAAAATGTGCAACTTCCTAAAAATAAGTATCTTTTATTGCAGTCTCCCTCATGTCTTTCTCGGCAGAAAATGTGGAAGAAACTGCCATGTAACAGCTGTCGTTCACCATTAAAACTAAAGAAGCTAGAGCTAGCAAAAATGTGGCTGTTACCTGCACTGGGCATGGGTTTACAGACACACACGTTGCTTAGGAGGAAGGCATAAGCCACATGCACAAATTGGTCTTGGGAAATTCTAACTTGAAGTGATGATCCTGGCATAATGGACAAGATTTTTAATAACAATAATTGTGACACTACCTAGCTGCATTAGAGCTGGGACTGACTTGGACCAAATGTTCACAGAGCGCTTAGCTCATCTTAAAATGATGTTGCTAGGTGCTGCTGTGATTAGAATAAATACTCTGTTGAAAGCTGGATGGACAAAGACTTGTAATTGTGGTGCAGTTAATTGAGATAGATTAAACTATTCACACAGGTTTATCGGCTTATGCTCAATGAGATAGAGATGAATGTAATTAAATATCATAAATGAGGAAACTTCTTCTCAGTGAGCAACATGTTCTTGTAAGAGCAATTATGACTTAGTTCTGCAAGACATCAAATAAATATACCTTTGAGACCACTGATGATGTTTAAGACTTTAGAGGATTGAACCCTTTGTATTCAGAACACAGCCAATGGCTTAGAGCTTAGCCCATGAGAAAAATCTGTCTTGTTCTTTTTTACCTTGGGTATTTAGATGAGACTTCTACCAAAGGACTAAATTAAAGACTTAGAGGCTAATTCTCTCAGCTTTACTGAGGTAGTCAACTTGATCTAACATTCTTAGTTTATACAGATAGCAATTCTCAAGAGAGTTAACTTATTCTCTCAACAGGTGATCATGTAATTAAACTAGATTTTTATTGCATTTAGGTACTCCATACAAAGCACCAAGCTTTTCCCGTTTGCCAGCAATCATTCATATTTTAAGCCAGTGTATGAGAGTAGTATGGGTAGTGGAGGTAGATGTCAAATGGCTTAAAAGTGGTGGAAAGAAGTTTTATTCCTTGGAGCATCTGGCCTTTGCAACAGTCTGTCACACCAAAGTCTGAATTGCTTCCTTTGAGATTTTACCCTCATTTTTTCTCTGCATGTGATGTTTCCATTGCACAGTTGAAATTATGTTTCACTACACGTTCCCTTGCACCTAATCTAGTTAAAGATGTCCCTGCTTATTGCAGGTGGGTTGGACTAGATGGCCTTTAAAGGTCCCTTCCAGCCCAACATGATTCTGTGATCGTTATCCCTTCAAAAGTTACAGTGATGAGTGATTGTTTGCATTTATAATACCCGTGAGAGAAGTTTGTAAAGAAAGGATCAGTGCCTGTTGTGCTCCGCATTCCGTATTTGTATAAATAACCTTTCAGTGCACCATGACGAGTTCATGGAAAAGCTCTTGAACACAGGTTGGGTAATCTGGGGAAAGGAGAGAAATCTCCACCTGCAAGAAGTGGCTCTGACTGAATGAAATCACAGAAACCAGGCCTGGGCCATTCTAGGCATGTTCTAGCCTGAGATAGTGCACTGGTATACCCTAAGTAGCTTCCTGAAATGCTTTGTTCATGTCCCAAAAAATACTGCTGGGTTCATGCTTTCTTGCTTTAAAAATATAGATGGTGTTTTCACATTCTTTCCAACACTGCACCCCTTAAAACCTTATCTGAAGATGCTTGTTTTTTCTGGGGAGATTGAGAAATATTTTGTAGGCATGTGGTTGGGCTGCCTCTGAACTGATGATGTTAATGGTGCAGAGGTGTTAATGGCACTTCAAAGCTCTGGGTAAGATTTCACTGAGAAAATGTGTATACAGCCCCATTATGTCTGACTTGGCTGTCCTGGATCTGCTTTATGACCAATGGAGAGGAATAAGCACTTGTTGTTACAATTCATCTCATCTGGGAAAAAGAAAGTGTTCTAAAATGCATCAGATAATTGGACCCTGAAGTACTTATTTCTCACTGTTGATTATGAAGAGTCTGAGGTGACAGGCTCAGCTGCCAACATCTTTGCTGTAAATTTCTGGAGTTAAGTGAAATAAATCAGCCTTGGAAGTAAATGTAAAATGGATCCTACTTTGGTCACAACCACAACTTTGTTTCTGTTCTTGACTCTTTGAACTTTAACAACTAAGCTGTTTTATGTACTTCCCTCCACCCTGAAGTATCCACTCAATACTAGCCAGAGGGTTAAAAATAAGCAAGCTCTGATAATGAGTCTTCCTACTGACTTCTCTGGCTTTGTATTTTTCTCATAGTCTGTTAGTTTTCTGTATTGTATGGGAGTGGTGCTGTTTGGTTGATTTATTTGTTTTGTTTGGTTGATTTATTTGTTTGAACAAATGAGTTCTCTTGAGTCCTGGAAACATTTTAGAATTGCATAGATTTGGAGGTGATAGTTTTGCCTTTGTGGTCAGTGGACATTAGCATAACCCTCACCCATCATGGAGTCTGGGGACAAGAAAGCATCAAATGGTTCTGAGCACAGGTGAATCTGTGTGTTCTGACCTGTTGTTGTGGTTTGGCCGGCAGCCAGGCACCCACACAGCCATTCTCTCACCTCTTCTTCTCTGATCGACAGGGGTAAAAATACATCAAAGGGCTCAAATTTTGAGATAAGGACAGGGAGATCACTTACATTTACTGTCCCGGGCAAAACAGACTCAATTTTCGAGAAATTAGTTAGATTTATTAAAAGAACAAATCAGAGAAGAGTAGTGAGAAATAAGCAAAAAAAGCCAAACAGATCCCTCCCTTATTTCTGGGCTCAACATCAATCCCCGTTTCTCCACCTCCTCCCCCCAAGTGGCACAGAGGGACAGGGAAAGGGGTTATGGTCAGTTCATCCGATGTTGGTTCTACCGCTGCTTCTTCACTGTGGGGGAGGACTCTTCACTTTTTCCCAGGGCCATTATATGGGGTCCTTCTCACGGAAGACAATCTTCACACTCTCTTCTCTGGTGTGAGTTGTCTCACGAACGGCAATTCATCGCAAACTGCCCAACGTGAGACACCTCACAAGGGGCAACCCGGCCCTCGTGAGTCTGAGGTGCCGTCCTTCAGGGGAATCTGTTTCAGTGAGAGTCCCCCGCAGCATCACAGAAGTCCCACCAGCCAACCTGCTCCAGTGTGAGCATTCCTCTCTTCCATGGGCTACACCTTCCGGCAGCAACCTGCTCCAGCGCGGGCTTCCCACGGGCTATAGCCGCCGTCAGGCATCCACCCACACGGTGGACATCTACACCCCGCCCATGGTCTGCAGAGGGACAACCCGCTTCACCATGGTCTTAGCCACGACCTGGGGGACTCTCTGCTCTGGCGCCTGGAGCACATCCTTCCCCCTCTCCTTCTTCACTGACCTTGGTGTCTTCACAGATTCTTACTTGCCCATCTCTCTGCCAGCTGTTACAGCACAGTTATTTTTCCCTGTTTCTTAAATATATTTTCACAGAGGCGTTCCTCTCCCATCATTTCACTGATAGGCTCAGCCTTGGCCAGTGGCGAGTCCCTCTTCAGAGCCAGCTGGCATTGGCTCTGTCAGACTCAGGAGAAGCTTCTAGCAGCTTCTTGCAGAAGCCACCCCTAGAGCCCCACCACCACTGAGATCTGGCCAGGCAAACCCCATACACCTATGGATCCATTTCTGGCATTTGAGACTGAGACCTGAATGTACCTGCTGCAGTTCTGTGGGTTGTCAGGTCTCTGACAGACTGAGCTCACACTTTGCCTTCGCCCTTGATGAACTCTGTGCTCAGCTTGTCCTAGTTTTCAAAGGGAAGGTCGGAAGAACAACAGAGCTTATCTACACATAGATAAGGAGGCACTTCTTTATTGCAGCACTGGGAAGCATGGAAACCACCCAATGCTTCGGATACATCACAAAAATTCAGCCTATTTATACACTTTTTATGCAAAATTATAATCTTAACATATTTTAACATAAACATGCATACAATGCCTATTGATTTAGCCCCTGTTAATATTCATATATCTTATTTCCATATAATCGTTTGTTGTTGTGCTGAGACCACATTTGATCACAAAGCCCACAAAAGATAGGAAGGCATGCCCACGTACATTGATCTGGCTAAATGAAATATGCTGGTATTATTAAGGTGCAGGTGCAGTGCTACAGATCTGGCTTTGCTAAGAACAAAACATGCCCTGCCAGTTTTGTAACTTGTACCAGCTCTAGCTCTAGCCATTTTCATAAGGCCTGCATCTGTGATTTCTTAGTGTAAGTGAGGTTTTGTATATTTCTTATCCTTATCAACAAACTAATTTAATTAGGATAGTGATTAGTGTTCATTAAGCAATTATCTCCTTAAAACTTAAATTTGATTACAACAAGCTGATGTTAATTTCTACTCAAACCTGGAAAAATGCACGTCACTGAGAGAGAACTTTGATGTGAGAACAGATGCGAACACATGTGCATATGCACAAAATGTGACTGTAGAAGCCTTGTCTTGCTGAGAAACCAAGACAGTTGTTTGCCAAGTTTTGTTATGTTTGGGTTTTTTTGTTTAGTGTCTTGGGGGTTTTTCGGTGGTGTGGTTGTTTGTTTTTTTTTTTCCCTAGGAGGAAAACGGGGAAAAAAAAACCATGCAAAAGTGGTAGTGGAGTAAATGTAATCACAAGGGGGATGCAGCGCCATAGCACTTTACCGCTTCTCTGAACGTGACCCTTGAAAGCAACAGCCTGCATCCTTGCAGCATTTTGCAGTGTTTTGCTGGCTGGCTGTTTGGGCTTGCCACCTGCTGGCAAAAATACTGTATAGCTTGCTTTTTCATCTTCCTAGAAACAGATTAAAGTACAAATGAGGTGCAAAACAACATGAGTATATTTTGTCCTGATTAAATTCTTTTTTTTTTCCTGGAAAGTTATTTTGATTGAGGCTAGAGTTATGATTTTTTTCAATTAGAATTTATGTGGGTTTACTGCTGTCTGTTTTGGGGAGATTATGGAAATCACTAAATACTCAAAAAGCAATGTTTAAATTGTATAAATTGCAGAGACCCAGTTCTCATTTATTGTATTTTTTTTAAACACTGTAACAATTGGTTTTGCAAAGGGACCTAAAGGACTGGAATTTAGCAATCCTCGTAAAACTCAAGTGTTTCAAATTGTCCATAGCAGCTTTGGAGAGCTCATCCTGAAATGCATTTAAAAAGCTGACCAGGACAAAAAAATTTTTTTCTGCCCAGAGGCCAAGTCAACATGCAGAGAACCATACATTGTGCAGCCTCTGTTTGTCCAAGGAAGATGTCTTTCTTCTTCATTTTTCAATTTTTCGATGTAACATATTTCAGTGCATGACTGAAATGACATGGGGAGGTAGCTGCTCTGGATTTCTTCCTGAAATTAAATGTGACCACCTAACAGACCATGAGGTTTCTGTCTCGGGCTCAGAAATGTGACTTGTGGCAATTTTCAAGTTGTGTTAATAACTGCCCATGGACAAGTTCCTGCTCCGTCTGCTCCCTTTGCATACACAGCCTCTGCCATCTTGAAGATTCTAGTCACCACATGGCATTGACAGTTTTCATCTCTGCTGTTCAAATTCAGAAATATGTAGCAAAAGGGCCAGAGCAGTGAGATGTTCTTTGTTCAGAAAGGTGTAAGGACTGGCACAGGCTGCCCAGAGAGGTTGTGGAGTCTCCATCTCTGGAGACTTTCAAAACCCGCCTGGATGTGTTCGTCTGCAACTTACTCTAGGAAAACCTGCTCCCGCAGGGGTGTTGGGCTAGGTGATCTCCAGAGGTCCCTTCCATCCCCTGTCATTCTGTGATTCTGTGACTCCAAGGGAAACGCTGTTTGTGTGTGCTGCATCTCTGTGCTGACAGCTGCCAGTCAACACAGACCTGCTGGTTGAAGCAGGTCAGCTTCCACAAAGGAGCGACTGAGAGCCCTGGGGTGGGGTCAATGGTTGCAATAGGGTTGGGTGGCCCTTTGCTAGCCCCTAGCAAGGGGAGTGTGCATGGGAGAGAGGGCCTTCAGGATCATATTCCTCTCTGAGTGATTACTCTTAAATCCTGGCTTAGTTTTGCCAGCCTATTTCAGGAACTAATTTCATTGTCTACTGCATAACATGTACTTTCACACAGTACAATGATTATCAGTTATCTCCTGACAATTAATAATTTAAAACCCTGTAGAATGTGTGCCATTTGCTACATGAGTAGCAATTTGATGATTTGTGAAGCGGGAGCTGGGCGTTGAGACCTCCTGTGACAACTGCACGGAAGGGGAGGTATTTCAGTTGACTAATGTGAGGACTTGCAGGTCAGATGCTTGAGGGGACTTGACGTAGTAGGATGGTTTTACTGAAGGCCCTGAAGACTATGCTGTCTGTTCCTGTACCACACCATTGTTTGTGCCTGTCATTTGCCCCCAATCAGCACATTAATTCTCGGGTGGATTTAGCTAGATCTGTGTGTATGGGCTTCGGGAGTGATTCTGTGTTCCCTGCTTTCCCTCCATGGGCAGAAGGGCGGGATACACGTGGGGTGCCCTCTGCCTTGGGGGGTTTTGAGGTTGTTGTTTTTCTTTTGTCCCTCCCTCCATTTCGTGACAAGGTTGTTTTCTGCTTCTCTCCATGCGTTCCCTGTTTAGGTGTATGGGCACTGGAGGCAGGGCAGGTGAGTCCTCAGCCTTCAGCTTTGTTTCTTTCAAGGCATTACAGTAAATGTCTATTCCCTTCACTGATGAAAAATGGGTTGAGTTATTGCTAGGGTTGCCTGTTGTTAACACTGCTCAGTCCTTTGATTGTGTGTTGCTAACAGTTATTTATAGCTGCCAGGCTTTGACAACACGGGATGAAATTTTTCATGCTTACTGGGAATCTCAGACGAATTTTTATGGGCAGGTTCACTTTTTATGAGAGAAAAGCAACGGAAATACTTTTGATCAGGTTTAAAAACCCATCAAAACAAACAGAAAATTCTCTCCAGAATTGTGTCTGTTTCCACCCCATGCTTAAAATTTGAATTATGAAGATATGTGTTTTTACATTCCTTTGAAAATTGGCCTGCGTTTGTTCAGTGAAATAGCATTGAAAAAACTAACTTGCTTTAAAACAACAAGTCCCTGGAGGTTAACAGGATGCGATAATAAACATTTATGAATCTTCGCTGTTGAAGGTGTTGAGCAGTGATGATGAGCTGGAGATATGAGGATAAATATGAGGTAGGGGTAGACTAGAGAAGACAAGACAAAAAGGAGTCAAACAATAAGAAACTGCAGTGAAGACTCTGTATATTTGTTCCATTAAGACGTTCCCCAGGATATGTTTATTTTGAAAAAGTTAGATGAAGGCATCCTTAATTTTGATATATTTACATTTTGGCATTTGACTTCACAGATATGGTGTTGGCCTAGACTAGAGCAGATAATTTTTTTGATTTGCTTGTAACTAGTAAGTCTGTGGTAAACAATAGAAGTTGATGTATTAACATGTCAGGAAAGTTGCTCTGAAGATAAGAATTACAATTCTGTTTTTAAAATATTTTTGCTCTTTTGCAATACAGTCAATACCACAAAGATTACCATTCTTCCCAGAAGAAAATGCAGGTGCATATGAAGAACTGTACATAGGAATGTGAACCACCCTAGCAGAGCAGGAGGTGGGAGGCTGTGTGTTAACATGACTGCATTGTGTTATAGTAGTGTCTGTCACAGTGAATGGTGCTTTAACAGAGAACGTAGACCCCTGACACTCCTTGCTGCATTGTAACTACAGGGCACTACAAAATGTTTCAGGTCTGGCATATGGCATTGACTTTCGATAGGCAGCGGGGTTGGAAGGTGCCTTCCAAACCAACCATTCTGTGATTTTATTGAATTGAAAGGAAGGGGTAAGAAACATCTTGTTGCTGGCCAGAGGAGAACGTCATGTGCTTGTACCTGCATTTTAAGGGTCCATGGGGAGGCAATTCTCTCTCTTTTTCACTCAGTACAGATGAGGTACTTTTGAAAACAGTCTAAATAGCTACCATGGAAAGATCAAGCTTTCAAATATTATACTTTGGTGTGCCCCCCAAGAACTGTAGCTCACTTGTGAAATACGATCATCCTCAGACTCCAGTCCCAGGCCTCTAAGCTCTGAATATAGATGGACCAATTTTAAAGACTGCAGTGCGCTGAATGAGACTGCTGAGTCCAGGAAGGTGATGCTCTCAGCAGCTCACTCGTGGCTCTGGGACTTCCCTTGGAATGCATTGGAACAACTAGCCATTCCTCAGCTTTCAGTACAAATCAACTGCTCTAGGTGCAGGCACTATACACGCTTTAGGCTTGGAAGGTAGAAGAAAAGGCATATATGTTTTATTGTTCTTAAATAACAACTCACTTCAATTTAAAATCAAACTTTTCACCCTTAGACCAGAAAAATTAACAGAGGCCATATTTGACTTGTTTAGGATGGGAAAGCCCACTGTGGTGAGCAGCACAGCACAAGACGGGGTGGAATGGTTTAGTCTTACTCACCAGTCACACGTAACTTAATCCACGCCTCCGTGGTCAGTGGTGAGGTCCAAATCAGGAGCTGCCCCTGGTGAAGTGAGTGAACTTGAGCTTTGTCAGCGAGCCTCTTCGCTTGCAGCCTGTAGTTCATAGCTCTGCTTTCTAACTGGATCTACATATTATGAAAGAACTGTTCAAACAGACTAGCTTAAGTGTATGAGACATTGGGAAAGAAAAGCTGTGGGACACTTGCTAAAGCAAGAGGACAAGAGCTGAGTGGTCTCAATTTCCGTTTCTGACTACTGCTCATTATTTTGTGAATCCTGCCCTAAAGTCTGTAGAGAAGCTTGCAGCAACTCTTCGGTACCAATTCCTCAAATTATGGGGTCAGTAGGTGCTGGCACACCACAAAGAATTTGTTGTTTCTGTCTGAAGTTATAAACTGGCATATCATTAAAAGAGAAGACAAGGAGACTGACCTGTAATTATGTTTCATGGTATCTGATCAAGTTTGAGCACTGAAACCACGTCAAATTATTTTATACCCTGTTGCTCTAAAATGAAATGAGTAATGGTGCAAATGTACACACAAAATACCGGGAGGGCATTTCTTCTGACCCTCTATAGAAAAACTGGACAAAGCCTGAATAGAATTGAACGTTTGATTGACTATGAGAGGGTTAATTTACCCTCTGTTCTTTAGTTTGAGTATATATGTAAAATGCCTGCTGAAGAAAAGAAACCTTACTTTTGATTTTTACTGTGCCAAAAAATTCAAGCCAATGCTATGGAAAGAGTACAGAGTAGTGATTAGTGTGTGCCTGTGTGTGCATTCACGCATGAGCACACAACTTTTCAGAACTGGTGTCTTTGTAACATCCAATTCATTTTTATGCTATTTTTTCTTCCATAGAAAAGATTCAGTGTGTTGTGAAATCTGGCATTCAAGACATACTGAATGCTGCCAGCTGCTTCTTTTTATGAAAGACAAATCTCAAATCAGTTTTATTGCTCCTTTATTTTTCAATTGCTAAGAAAAAAATCCAAGCAATTTCTTTTTGTTAATGTTTCAGTTTACTTCATTTAACCCTAATTCTCAGATGTTTTTTCTTAGATATTTGATACAAGGATTTATCTCTTACACGTGTCCACATCTGTACTCTACTAATAGGTGATCTTGATACTGCAGTATCTGAGCATCTTCCTGTGTTTTATTGACCTCTGTGTCTGACTGGTGGTTTTGATAGTGATCATGTTTGTAACTAGTTCATTTAAAAAAAAAAAAACAAAAAAAACTAGAAAATCTTGCAACAATTTGAGCTGTTGAATAGTGGTTTTGAGGAGCTAAGAAAAAGTAAATGTATTTCCTGGGCTGAGCTAAACTGAACCAATTCTGTTCAGTGACTTTTACTTTTCAGCTGAGTCTCTTCTAAGAGGCTGCACTTTCTGAAGCTAGCAGCATGTCTGCTAGCAGTGTCTCCTACTAGAAGTGATAACACCTTTACAGTTACTGCCTGGGACTGGTATGCAGAAAGGCTCTTGCTTATACTTGCTCCTGTAGTGACCAAGGTCACTGCTGGATCTCGTGTGCCACGCTGGGGTGCAGTAAGTAAAAACTGCACCTCTAGGGAGAAGCAGATGGGATAGGTGATTCAAACTGAGCAACAAGGTACTCCATTCCATATTTGTCATATTCAGTATAAAGCCGAGGGATCACAGGGGTTAAGCTTTCTTCTTCAATGGCCAGTGCCCGAGGAGGACTCTGTCCGTTCTTCTGCCTTCGATTCTGATCCTGAGTTCCTGAATTCAGTTCACATCTGCTGCTGAGTCCAGTCTGGGACTTCCACAGTTCCTGCCTACTCTGCAGCATCAGTGGTGATTGCTACGGGGGCTGGGGGATGACTTAGACTCAGTATTGGTTTTGTATATATTTCATTATTGTCTTGTTAGTACCTTTGTTGTTTCATTAAAGCTATTTTAGTTTTCTTTTCCAAACTGTAAGTCTCTCAGCCTTATTCCCTTTTCTCTTCCCCTTTGGAGGGGACAGGGGATTAGAGAGCATCTGTCATTTGTTTAGTGGCTGGCCCAGCCCTAACCTATGGCATGGTATGTGTGGCTTACATTAGAAAGACGAAAGCAGAAGGGTGTAAGTAAACTTAATGAGATTTGTGATTATTCTGTGTTGAACCAGATGCTAAGGAAATTCTGCATGTTACATGAATTACCTTTGTTCCTTGGGAATGTCATTCAAATGTTATACTTAGAGATCCCATTGAACCTCAGCTCTTAGTGATTTTTTTAAAAAATATATTTTGAGGTACAGTATTTAAAGTATGCAGTATCTCTCGCTATCAGAGAACCCAAAAGTATTGGCTTTAATCCACATTCATGCACATACTTTTGCATCCTTTGTTACTTACAAAATTTCAGTTAAGAGAAGGTTGTTGTATTTAGACGTTCTCAATAAAAATAAGCAAATTTTTCAAAAATGGATACAGTGCTTTAAAAAAAAAAATTGGCCTTTATTAAACTTTTGCGTCGCTCTAGGAAATTCAGGTTGCTGTCTGAGGAAGGTGCAGCTGACTGATACATTTGAACAGACCGATAGTCCAGCTTTCACACAATTCAGTTTCTTCCAATTAAGGAAGGGGAGGGTAATTCTTCCCTTGTTTATATACGGGTTTCAATGTTAACTTTCAAAAAAAATGACTTGTATGCAGGATAGTTTTTGGACATGCATGAAATTTGGAACAGAAGCTCTAAAATCCCCAAAACAATTGGCTGAAGGGTTGCAGATTTTCAAAATGGAAGTTTATAACAGTATTTTCTCTGAAAAGAGTGAAAATCATTATTTCCCATAGTATTCTAGGTTCAATTTTCATCAGTGTAAAAATGGTAAAAAAACCCTTGCACAATAATTAAGTATAAATAGATATTTATGTTCTGTACCAGTTATCATAGTGTCCTCACATGCTCTGATATCTCATCTTGTGATTAATGGTATGACCAAAATGTGTAAATGCGTTTTATTTTACACCTGTGCCATTTTTGATAATATTTTGGTTTCTCCGGTTTATCTCAAAATGACTGCTGTTCATTAAAAGTATGAAATTATTAGTTCAGAGTGTCCTTTCATGGAATTAAGAAATACCTTCATCTTGAAAGAGACTGCATGGATATTAGGGAGCTTCTTTATTTCAGCTGCATTTATGGCATAAGAATGCAATCAGCTCTGTCTCTCTGCCCAAAGCAAAGCTATGCAGTAAGTGTGTTTGTTAGTGGTGGTAAACTTTTACCATTTTTCCCTATGGATTGTCTATGCTTACAGGATAATTCTTGATCATGGAAGAATTCTAATCTGGCAGAAGTTACCTTCTGAGAGTTGACAGACCCTCAGTGAGAGCTAAGCATATTGCCAAAAATACTATTACAATAGTATGCCTTTTTTTTATTATAGGTATTTTAATGTAAGAACATGGAAGATCTTACTGGATTATTTATGTGTTTAAATTTAAACTGTCACTAAATTGGTGTCTTCTTTTTATAGCAAATAATTTTGTGTCAGCATATACCTCATTCCTAATATTGGTCTAGTATCTTTCACTACAACGATGATATTTTTGAAACAGACATCATCTGACATGATATTTCACTGGTTTGTAACATTCTTAAGCATTGAGCAAATAGTGAAAATTAAATAAGCAGTCTTTACCTAAAAATGATTATTTAAAGCTAAGCTATTAATAAAATCCTCTGACAGGTGGAGGCACTTAGTAATATCAATTAGTTCTCTCTTTAGAGATGAAGTATTCATTTTATAAATTTATTTATTCTCTATATAAAGTTTATTGCCTCTTGAAAAATGAGTTGTTATTGGGAATACATCATGCTATCCATTTAGAAGGATACTCCATAGATGATATGGACGTGTTGTCAACAGTTTGGGGCAAAAAGAGCAAGTGGTTATGTTTTCCAAACATGAAGATAAGTCTGAGTGTTGGATTAAGAAAAAGATTAAGAGGTGGCTTTGTGGAAGTCTTCCGCTCAGGTACCGTGTTTGCTGTGTGAAGACGACAGGTTATTACAGGCATTACTAGTAACATACGTTTTTTCTATAATGCTGTATTTCTTATTCAGCTTTCTGTCTTACAGCTTTTGTGAACTCAAAGCTAGCTTGTTTCAGGCTAGTATAAAACAGTTGCTGAGAGTGGTAGAATTTCATCGTAAGGACTTAATTCATCGTTCAGATTGCTCGGCTGATGATCTGTGTGAAAGCTGTGTAAGAGAATAAATAACAATAGCTGTGAATCCCATCAGTGTGGGGATGTTAAAAAATCAAATATGTTTTTTCCCAGGCATTTGGAAAAGTCATCATGCTCTCAGTGTACTGGAATAGAGATGAGTGTTCTAATTTTGTGTTCCTTTTGCTCTGTGTTGGGGTGCACAGTGCAAACATGGGAGCTGAGTGCTCTGTGGCAAGGGGCAGTCAGTTCACCAGCTTTTTCAGACAGCTCTGACAAGACTAAAAATAATCAAAAGCTGGTGTTGATTCAGAGCTAAAGAAGCCTCTCTCCTCTGGGGAAGTGTAGTAGCTATTTAATCAGTCTGAGACAATCCAAAGAAAAGTTCTGGAAGAAATCATCTTATTGTTTATGAAACTAGTGTTAATTAAAAGTAATTGCAACATGGTGATAGTACTGTGATCTGCTTCTAGTAAATGCCAACTGATAGAGAAAGCGGTGGTGATTTTCAACTTTACTATAGTTTTGTGACCGGGCATGTGCTGGGTTTTTGTTACTTCCTTATTTTTATTGAAGGAACAGTAGTGTACCTCCCGAATTAACTTCCAGTTAAACATAAAACGGTTAGACTTGTACCTAGTCTCTTAACAAGTGTACTAGCACTGGCTTTATTTCAAACATACCAGCTCTTTTTTTAATATGTTGTGTATTTTTGTTCAACTTCTAGTTTTAAATTTTGCTGGACAACAAGAAAAATGTGCTGTTGTCTAATGCAAGTGATTTTGCACCATGTGTGAGTCAGATGAGTAGTCTGAGTAAGCTTAGAAAAGGGAGTTGTAGCCAGTCCCAAGTCTAGGGGGAAGCAGGTGCTGAAAACAGGAGGAAACAAAAGAGAGACGTAACAAGGTGAAAGAAAAGGGCAAAAAAATCCTTATCTGTTTGGTCAACCAAAGTGTGTTGGGAAGATACACTCAACTAGATTACATTTTGTAGGGTAGCATGTCTCACATAGATGCTAAGCTTGAGGTTTCTCTTGTGTTTTATAATGGATTATGTTATGGAAAGCTTAGTAAAAGTGGCCTTTGTCTTTTTTTTTTTTTTTTAAACTTTATTCTTCACCTGAAATGTTGAAATTCATAACTGTAAATATGTTTCACAGTGCAGTGACAGGGATATGGAACCACTACTAATGTAGACCTCGAGACTGTGCCAAGCTCAGACACTCTTTTCAAACCACCTTCCTGTACTTGCTTCCCTTTTGCTTCTGAAAATGGTAGTTTGTACTGGTTTGAATCAGAGATGGTGAATGCGGAGGGGAATTCTGTTAGTGCTCTTCCTAGACTGTGTTAGGTGCATAAGGAGTTCCTTTTATTTCTGTATATGCATGTGCTTTGTCCAGGTAGCATGTGCACACAGAAAAAGAATCATGTTTAAAGTCCCTAGGTTTTGTATATTGTGCTCCATACGATAGGAGTCCCCTGACTTACTGCATCTTTTGCAAGTGTCCTAACAGGGACTTTGTTAAAAGCCCAGCTCCTGAGATGCTGTGCAGTCCCAGGATGGCTGTGGCCTGGCAGGTGAAGGAAAAGGGCATCACTTTGGAGGATCCTTTAGGTTTCTTGCAAGGCTTTTGCAGGCACCTAATGAATAACAAACTGGGGAGTGTTTAACTGCTCTGAAGAGGAAGAAAATCCCCTCCAAAAGGGAATTTCTGTGAGGTTATCGGACCACTGGACATTGCATGTGAAATGTGAGAGTTCCTGTGTGGCTATGCCTAATGTTTATGCTCCCCAGCTTACCTTAGTGGAGCAGGAGGAAGGTCGCTATATTGCATGACAGCTTCAGGGATGATACAAACCAGAGGAGGTCACCCATAATTGAGCCATACTGAGAATCACAGTCCCTACCCACAGCCTACTGCTGCTCTCCTCAAAGGGAAGAAAGAGAGAATGGGAAGGAAGAGGAAATTTCAAAGGTCTTACTACTGCTGGACTAAGAGCTAAAATTTGGATTTCTTTTGCCTGGAGTGATTCTCTATAAAAAACATGTTTCCACCTTCTCCTTCCCCCCTCTCACATACATGTTTGAGTTGTGCATGTTTGTTTTAACACGAGGAAAATGACATGATATTTTATTTATATATCTGCTCCTTCAGGCAAGCACACCTGCTGGTATAGTGAGAAGCTTCTCACCATGTCTTACATGTGTATGATGTCAGATTAAAATGAGTGCAGTGATTCAAAAGGATATTTCAAAGCCTTCTTGTAGCTGTCACCCATCGTGGTTTCTGTAAGCATGGTACCTATGTGGTAGAATGCTTTAAAAGGAGAGCCAGGCCCTAGTTAGCAGAGCAATGATGTTGTGAAAGGGTTGTTGATGCAGTTCCAATGAGAATCATTAAAATACTTGCCTTGAGGAGAAAGGAACATGTCTGAGTGCCTTCAAAAAATAAGTAATCTCATAGTCCCATGCAAATTGTTTATGACAGTTGCTTGATTGTTATTGTTTCAGTTTAGTTGTGTTCTGCTTTGGGAAGGTTTCTACTTTCCAACATTTACCTGAGCAATGATTTACTTTTCTATATATTAACAAGATCATTTTACTTCTCACCTTAAAAAAAATTAGAAAGCCCACTCTCCCTAATCCCCATTCTCAGTTATGTTTGAAATGAGAGGATGATCTCTCAGCTCTCAAATTGTATTGAGACTGGATCAGCTCAGACCTTGGACAGTGACTTCTGAATTTGAAGGCTGGACAAGTATGATCCTTTGCCATTGGATGCACTCCTGAAAGTGGAATTTTTAAGTCCTTACGTCCATTTCAGGCTTTCCCCCGTGGCACAGGAATACGTTTCAAAGCTGTGTAGTTTTATAAGTGAAGCACCGATCAAAGTGTTACTGATAGGTCTGGCTGCTATCCCTAAGTTGGCCATTGATTTTGTATTTTTTTGGGTGAGCTGCTTAACACATCAGTTTTCTCACCCATAAAATGGAAGCAATACCTTTGCAGACAACTACGAGGTCTTTAAATGAAAGGAGGTACTGAAGGGCACAGTGGTGCTATACTGTGATGTTTATTCTTTTGCCAAGAAGGTGCGCTTTTCAGGTTTAGCACTGCTTGGTAATGATAATTGGGTTGTGTGGATTCAATTTTTAGTGAGAATTATTAAATACTTTCCTAAGGAATAATGCATTTTAAATGTCGTGTGAGATTTAAGAATTAAAATTTTGTCTTGTATTTCAAAGAATTTTAAATGACCTTCAGACTGAGCCAGTCAGTGGTTTGAATATGCTAATGAAATCACTTTGCTCCCAAGATGTTTTGTTTGGTAATGAAACTCAAAACTACTGACCGTGTTGAGCTGATGATGTTTGTCTGTCTAATAAACTAATATTCATCAATGCAGTGTGTTCAAGCAAAGTTCAGGTATGAATATAGAAGACTAGGATTTTCTGAGAGCTCATATAATGGTCTTTTTTAGGTCTTGATCTTTGTAGCCAGCTGATGACCTTTATTTTACACTGATAATGAAAGAAAGCAGCATCATTTTATCACTTAGCTCCATGAATACTGAAATAATTGAGTTCTCATCACTAATCATTTTAGCAAATTATAAAGTCCCATTTAGCCCAAATCTTGCCAGCTGTACTTATACTAAGTAGTGTTTTTGAAGTATTTGGAGAAAATTTACTGCTTAACGTACTGCTCAGTGAGGATAACAAGGTCTGACCCTAATATTTCAAATGTATTTCAGTGTCCAGTTTTGGTGTTGTTTTTTTTCCACTTGATTGTTCCTGTCATTTTAATTACACTGAATCTAGATGAATGTGATTTTTCAGGATCAAGTATGGACATTACAGTTATCATGGTAAGAAGGAGCAAAAGGTATCTGTATAAACTGGGATCTGAAGTGTTAGAGTTGTTTAAAAAAATAAAAGGCAGTAACCTCAGAAGACTCAAATTAAATTTAGAAAAATGCACAGATTTCTTTTTAATCTTGTGCCTTTACTACTGTAAATATGGTTAAATAACATTGTAATCCTACAAATTATCCCAAATTTGCGTTAATCCTGACAGAGTAGATGTCTGAGGTTGCAGTTTGTCTCAAAAGCTTTTCCCCACGATTTGTTCTATAGAACTTATCTGAACTATCTGCATTGAATGGGTAATACTGCAGATCAAAAATCTTTGAATATTTTATCTAAAACAACCCCAGAAAATTTAAAAGAAGAAGTATTTGATTTATTTTTTGAAAGTTCATCAAAGAATGCTCAGATCATTAGGTGAGGCTTTTGGTATAGTCTCTGAAATGCTGAATGACTTTTCATTAAAGCTGAAGCTTTCCATTTTGATTTAATTTATTTTATTCTCATATTGTTGAAACTGAAGGTTTTGCTTTTAGTTTTGGCACAGTTTTATAGCTGAAAAGTGTTCATCAGTTCTGCTGGTCAGTTACCCAAATATAATTGGGAATGTATCAACCTGTTTCTCTTTCTTGTGACACATGATCAGAGAGGAGTGGGGAGCAGGAGCAGGAGGCATGGAGCAGAGGAGGGAAGCGGATGAGCACATCAGAGGGTGATTGTTATGCCAGAGGGAGAAGAAGGGGAAAAAACCGAGACTCTTCATTATTCAGTACATTTCCCAGGAGTTTTAACTTATCCTTGTCCCAGGCTTCCAATAAAGTGGAGCAATGTGCAGAAGTATAATCAGTCTCCCACAATGTGATTTCAACTGTTAGGTGTTCCATGCCTCTCCTGCTTCCCTAGAGTGGTTCGGGCACACAAGGCACACTCTTGCCTCTGCCTGTGAATCATGTGAAGTTGCTGGCAGCTTATAATAAGTGTCTAGACTACTAAAGTTTGTTGGGTATTCATTCTAATCAAGTTAGTTAATCAGAGATGAGGTCACCTGAAGAATACATGGCAAAACACATTCTTTTGCTGTGCAGCATGAAGGAGGTGGAGATGTTCCCGAGGATTGCCCTGCTGTAGCAGAAACTTTGCTGTGATCCACCAAGAGCTGGACATGAGCCTAAACCTAGATCATTAAATTCATCTTCCCAGGAACATACAGAACATATATGTTGTTCGAAGAAGGCACAGGCTATAATGCTGAAGGTATCTTGCTGTGATAAACAGCCATGGAAGAAAATTTTGAGCCTTTATATATATCACGTTCCTTTCAGGATTTTTGGTCTCTAGAAGGAGGTTTCTGAAATCTTTTCAAAAGATAAGGAGGCTGATATTCAATGTCATCTTTGGAAACTAAAAAGAAATATTGGTTTTGGAGATAAGAGAAGTGAAAGACACTTCCAAGAAAAATATTTGAGGCATTGTTCATTGTCATTGTTTAATACAATTGCTTCATTTTATAAGCCCAGTTACCAGAGAGAAAGTTATGTTTGGCAGGTTTTTGCACTTTGAGTAGGTGAAAGCTTGTACTGCCAGCTAGATTCTGGCTTTTCTTTAATAGGAAATGGACTAATAGCAAAGCTGCAGGTTAGATGATTTGGTCTTAGGCTATATGTAATGTTAATGAATTTCAGTGCTAAGTCAGTAGATATTCAGATGGCCAGTCTGGGTGGATTCCAAGGCATTGTCTCAGAGGAGCTTTATCATTTCAGCGGTATGGGTCAGCAGCTTTACCCTGGTGGGCTGTCTCTCTTAGGTCTGATTCATTTCTTACACTTTGTTTACCCTGGTGTACTTGCACTCACTCTTTTCCATTTTGTTTCCTTCCATCTTTATAACCTTCCACTTCAGGGTATAAAGGAGTATTTCTGTAATATTGCAGACCTGGAGCCTGGCCAATTCCTCTGCTTTCCATTTTTTTAAACTTATTTTTTAAATAAAGATGGCCTTTTTTATTATCTGCATTTAGGGATAAATTGTTTTGCTAATGAAAGTATAAATTAAGAAGCAGGGTATATGTACGTTAGTACCATTTTGGGTAATGTGAAAGGATTTTTAATGTACAAGTGAACGTATCTCATTTCTATGCTGTAGTAACTTTTAAATGTTAGAATTTTCCAAATATTTCATGTTACTATCCAGCAGGAAAAAAAAAATCCCTCTATCTAACAATTGTTTGTTTGCCTAGGTACCATGCTGATAGTTTTTCTCTTTTTAAGAAAGTACGATGAAATCAAAGTCATAGCAAGTGATCCTGTCTTACAGCATTTGACCTTTACACAGCTACTCCGATGTTCTTCTTTGGTTTTTTTTCTGTTTTAAACAAGTTTTAGTAAACATATATCTGCTATTTTGAAAGTATTTTTTTGTAGTTGAATGCACTTTTGAAACTGAAAATATCAAGAAATATGACTTCTGACTGCAGAAGTTTGATTCATAATTGACAACTCAGCTTAGATGCAGCTAGATAATGAAGTCAAGTACTTTTGAAGCTACGAGGCAGTGTTGAATCTGCAAGATTAACAGTACCATTGACACTGTATTCAGTGTACATAAATATTTACAAAAGCTTTGTGAAAGCAGTGTTTGTCCTGTAATACGAAAGGGAAAACTAGGAGAGAATTAATGCTCTAGCTACCGTAGAAAAAAAACATGTTTGTATGATAAAAGCTTCCTGGTATTACAGCCACCCTTTCTGAAATGACATAAGAAAAATTGAAAGAAGACACTTGGACAGGAATAAGAGTGTTCGCTGAAGAGTTAGGTTGTTAGAAATAGCACTGCATGGATATAAATTCATAACCAGGCATATGAAAACCTTTTTCAGTGTGGAAAAGTTCCAGTTTTTCCAAATGAAAAATTACATGGGAAAAATAGATTTTGCCACTGAAAAGGACGTTATGTGGTCTGGAATTAACTGAACATGAGTCAGTCATAACACATCTGAGTTTTAAACCTGGCTTTTAACAATTGTGATATTGTTATTTTTAGTAGCATTTTGTAAATATTTTTTTAAATGTTAACTGTAATTTTTTTCCCACTTACTTTGTTAAATTCGTGCCTGGTATAGATCCACCGTCTGGGCCCAGTCATAACCATTTGCAGCTCAACCCTATGCTGCTTCTCAGTGGAATTACACTGGAACGAGCTCCGGCCAGGGCCACGGAGTGCCAGGGTCTCTCTCTAGCAGCATTAAGCACAATGTGTAACATTGTGAGAAGCACCACTCTAGGAGCATGGAGCAAACCAGTGAAACTTGTGTATCTGTTTATTTAAGTTTGTGGATCTTATCTATAAGCTTGAATATATTTTATGATGCTGCCTATATGGGGAGCTGCTGACAACAAGGTTCAGGTTGCTCTTTGAGAGCCGTGGGAACACCACCTTTCCCTGCAGATAACAGATCATGTCTGTGCTGTATGTTCGGGGGCTCTTTTCTGCGGACATGATCTGAAGTTAAGGACAGGTGGTTCAGAGAAGCAAATAATCTTATGTTCTCTTTGGTCTTTATCAAGCAGCCCCACTTGGTCTAAATCAGGCTTTAAGGCTATTGTTTACTCTAATGCAATTACACATGTTTTTACTCGGAATCCAGTGAACCAGACTCTGGCAGCAAGACTGGATAAGCCTTCTATAGGTTTTTAAAAGTGAATTGCATTGTGCTGGTCCCTGGGAAAGTGTCTTCCTTGAAAATGTTTAATCTGCCCTCCCTCCCTATCATTTGTGGATGAAACTATCCATGACATACACTGACAGTTAGTCAATTTATGTCTTACCCAAGAAAGAATATTTCTTTTTCCTGTGCACAGTGTAATTTACTTAGAGTTGTCGCTTTCACTTACAGTGTGGGAGATAAACTGTAACTCTATCATATTCCTCTTTTTAGGATTTCAATAACGTGCATAGTAATTGCAATTAAAGATCTTTCTAGATAGTTAAAAAGAGGGGAAGAATTGTGCAAGCATGCAGATCTTTAGAACAGTTGTGAGCTACTGAAAACATTATGATGTTGCAAAAATTACACAGTATCTGCAATTCTATCATTAGTGGTTTTTTCCATCTGGATCACTGGTTTTGTGTGATAATACTGGCATATTTAATGCTCACATTCTGAGATATGCTGAAATCTCTGTCAGCCTTGCCTTTTTGTGATGCTCACTACTTCCAGCTGTACTGGTACTACCTACCATTGGGACCACTCGCTCTGTGAAGACAAGACCTTGAAGAATCAAGTGCACTTGTGGTACTGAGGAGCAGTCTAAGAATTTGTATTTAAGGAGCTACTTTTGCCATGTCTGTGGGCTTCACAGACTAGCTCTCTGATATAGCCTATGCAGCAACGATAGCGTATTTTCTGTCTGAGACCTGAGGCCCAACTGCACTACCACAGTGATATGGGGAGAGGAGGAACTTAGCATTTGCCATTCCAGTAAGGATCTTTTAGAATCTGTGTTCATGTGAAACGGCCTCCACTATATTTTGAAGATGCTCGTTACAAGGCATTGAGCAGGCAGAGCCCAGATGCTTCACGCGGAACAGTCACGACAGACTCCTCAATTTTGCATGATTGTTGAGCAGTGCAGAGAGTGGCAAGAGTACAATAACTTAAGAAAATACCCCACCCAAAGGAATGATACAACTGAAAGCCCCAGTAGAGCTGGGACTCTTTGGAAAACTGGAATGCATCTGGAACATATTCAACCCATCATTTTATCATGTATCTGCAAAAGACAGTTGCCTTTAAAATAGGGACAAGTCAGAAGATAGTTTTCTGCTTCTGTTCTGTTTTGGTTTTTTACTCAACTCAGTAGAACCTAACCATGAAATAACGGAATCAAACCTTGGGAGTTAGGTATTCTGCATAAAAATGAAACATGTGACAGAGGAATTTTTACAAGTACATTGTGCAAAAACGTATAGGGGGTACAGGGAGCAAATTGAAGTAATTTCAGAAAAAAACAGAGTTAAAGATCCCCCAGTCCACCTCAGGTACAGTAAAGGGATGGAGTGACGGTTACACTCCATGGAATCAGAGGTTCTATGAGATGCATTGCTGGGAGAGAGGAATACTTGTGTGTGTGAATATATATCTATGCTCACATACCCCCTCTCCAGAGTGCACAGGTATACACGGGAGATTATTTGAGTGGGATATTGTCCTGGTTTGAGATAAACAGAACTAATTCTGTTCAGTGGGTTTACTTTTCAACTCAGTCTCCTCTAAGAGGCTGCACTTTCTGAGGTTGGCAGCATGTTTTTGCAGAAAGTGTCTGCTGCTAGAAGTGATAACACCTGATGTTTCCAGTTACTGCCAGGGATTGGTATGCAGAAAGGCTCTTGCTTATACTTGCTTCTGTAGTGACCAAGGCCACTGCTGAATCTTGCATGCCATATTGTGGATGCTGGGGAGTAAAAGGGTCACAAGAAAGTAAAAATTTTCCCATCCAGAAGGGAACGGACAGGACGGAAGACCCAAAACTGACCAACAAAGTATTCTGCACTGTATATCATAGAATCATAGAATTATAGAATGGCCTAGGCTGGAAGGGACCTTAGAGATCATCTAGTCCAACCTCCCTGTCATGGGCAGGGACGCCTCTCAACTAGATCAGGCTACTCAAGGCTCCTTCCAACTTGGCCTTGAACACCTCCAGGGAGGGGACAGCCACAACATCTCTGGGCAATTTATTCCAAAGTCTTGCCGCCCTCGTACTGAAGAATTTCTTCCTAAGATCTAATGTAAATCTATTCTCCTTCAACTTAAACCCATTTCCCCTTGTATATGTCATAGTCAGTATAAAGCTGAGGGATCACAATAGTGAGGTGGCAGTAAGGAAGCACTTTTCAGGTCCATGTGGGCCCAGAACCTCCCCAAAAGAGAAGAGCATCTTTTGCTGCAGATCTAGAAGGAGCTGGGATAAGACAAGCAAATGTTGGCAAAATACTTGTGAGGTAGAGTGTAAAATTGACCCTGAAATTATTATGTACAGAATCATAGGGTGACTTTGAGTAAGGCACAGTCTGAAGCTCAGTCAAACAGCTGAGTGTGGCTGGTGTGTCAGGGCTTCAACACCAAGAGATTCTTGACAGAAGCAGTAACAGATTAGGACAATATCCACAGCATGTTGTAACAAAGCTTTAGAAGAGGTGCTGCTCTCTTTAGAAATGAGTCCCATTATTCTATCAGGGGTAAGCAGAATGTGAAATTTGTCAATATCTAGTATTGGTAAGAGTCTAGCTATTCAGGATCCTCAAAAATGCAGCCAAATAACCTTATTTTAAACTGAGTGCAACTAAAAACTCAGTCATAACCAAAATGAAAAGTAGTGGTTACCTGTAGTGAGAAGTAGGCAATGTGGCACAAATACATAAAAATAAAAATCCAAATCACTCAGCATTATGAATCACAGCACTAAATAGCAGCAGCATAGAAAGCTCATTTGGGGTGGCTTCTGGGGTGCCACAGAACAGCGTTTAACTGTGCTCTGAGGAAAAGGTCAGTGCCTCATGATTGCTGGCTGCAGGTACTTTCCCAGTATCGCGTGGTCCCAGCTTCTGCAGGTGAGCATCCTTCAGGAACCTACTACAATCTCCTTTAATGAACTGGTATGGTCTGGAAAGCTTGAGCACCTGGGTGAAATTAGGTAAGTCTTCTGACCTCAGGAAGAAATGGAAATCTGGGAGTGAGCTCCATCTTACACTTAGGGACAGGCTACAACCTCGTTGCTTCTAGCTATGAGTTTGCAGTAGAAGTATTACCTGTTGGGATTTGAGAAAAAAGAATTGTCAAGCACAAGAACATCAAATTATTCGCAGTGTTTCTTCTTCTCCCACGGCTTCAAGGCCCTTCATGGATGTGTCACACTCCTTGCTGAGGGAGAAAAGGTCACCAGAGGTGAAAATGAATAAAATAATTCTTGAATTTCCACTGAACTGAATAACAGTTCACACCATTTCTATTAGGTATAGCACTCCTCCCAAGTGTGCTACACATCTGCCATTGGAGCTAGCAAACTCATGTCATAAGCAGCATATGCCGTTTGAGAACTATTTATAGTCTGTAAGGTGTTATAAGACTCTGTCGTCATTGTTGACTTCTGTTCTAGTTTCCTTCAGCGCCATGCTCCGCTCTAAGGATTGTATGGGTTCCAAATATACCCTCACCTGAATGAACTACTAGACTTTAAGACAATTTTCATTCATTGTACTCATGAGTATACGTCAGCGTACTTGTGGAGACTTTAATATATATCAGACCAAGCCCAAAGTAATATAAGTGGCTGTTAATTTGACTACAGAATCTTCCATAATACTGCAAGGATTATTTTAAAGTTTTTGTATATTTTGCAATACGGAAGTGCATATACAGATAGTAGTTATGAGCATAGAGCCTCAACACTGTCAGAGCATGTGTGAAATTTGCCTTCTGAAGTTTCTCCACAACCTCAGATGCAGCTGTCCTCAAAGCACATTTAAAGGTAGTATCAAGAGTTCTACAGAATGGCTCAATGCAATAGCACTCTTCTGCAATAATCCATGGAAAATGACACAGTAACATGCATTATTGCTCCCATATCATGTATCTGAAGTTTATGCAGTCAAAATATAATTCAGAAATTGGAACCAGTTTGGAATACGAAACACAGGAAGTATTGTCATCTTTACGTAAAATAAATAAAAGGTCCAACCCAACCATCTGTGGTCAAAAAACACAGAACCCCCCAAACACTTCCAAAAACTCCTCCAAAAGAGCCAGACCACAACCACCCACGCAATACATTTTATATCCTAAAAGTTAAAAATAAGTGAAATGAGCTATTTGTGTCATTTTTTTTCCTTTAAAATTCACGACATATGCATAGAACATGTGACTGTGGGGTACTGTGGTAATTTTAATAATTTTTAAGGTAACCTGTGTGTTCTTTACTTCTCCAAACTAAATCCAATTTCATGCCAACAAATCACTTTGTAAACTCTTTGAGAAAAGATCCTGCTTTTACTTACTGTGTAGCTCAATTAAGACTGAGGCCTTCCGGATGAGACTCTAGATGGTGGAGCAGTATAAGTTAATAATAGGAACTGTGAATGAGTTTTATAGGCTCTTTCAAGAGTTTATCTCAGATAAACATTTAGCCCATCATGCTTATGTAAAGCTATCTGTTCAGAAACTTCTCCCTGGACACAGCTGCTCCATACTACACATATCTGATTTATACTAGTCTACGTTATGACAAAAGATCACTGTGCAACTGCTTGGAATTAGGTTAATTTAGATTATTTTGCTATAGGTTCTTTACTTTTGCAGACTTTTGATTGAACACTCAGCTGAGTTGCCTTCCAGACAATTGCCTCTATGACATTTTGAGGACAGGTGTTAACTGTGGAAACCTACTCAGTATTAAACGTACCTGTCTCATTGCTACCGACTTTGGAGACGATACTTTAATATTTTTTTTTCTGGTTATTGTTCTTCACAAAAGACCTAATTGAAAATATCTGTGAAATCATGTCTCTGGTTTCCCTCTTCTATCCCCCACCAATTAACTGGGCACATATTGTGTTTGTGTGGGAAGGAAGGAGGCTCTATAGTAGTATAGCAATATTGCTGGGAAAAGAACATTAAAATGGATAAAGGGATTTCCTGGTGGTATAAATACCTGCACACGACCTCCCTGTGCTCTGAGCCCTCCTGTATGTGTATATGCAGTTCAGAAGCCTGGAATAGAGTTTGAGCTGCTGGTAATTGTGCAGGATCTGTCCTGGTAGAAAACGGGCAAGCGGCTCTTTTGCCTGTCGGAGGGTATGACTTGCCAAGCGTTTGCTTCATCTGACAGCTTTGTGCCCTTGAATTCTGACTCTTCTCCCTCTCTGCCTCTGATAATGCATCATAGCGCCGCAGAATGCCTGCCAGTCTCTAACCATGCCACCAATGTTGTGTCTACAGGTACTTTTTAAAAATAATCTCAGTAACTCTCACTTGTAATGCTTTTCAATGCTCTGTGTTCATTGAGTTCTGTAGTACTTAAAGTGTTTGGTATCCATGCTATGTCTGGTTAGGGCTACATTAAAGTACATTTTCACAAAGCTCTGCATGATGAGTAAAACACCAAAATGCCGAATGTTTGTGTTTTCACTAAATTTGTAACTTTCTCTAAGTTTGTAACAAGATTGAACTCAGGTATGCTACCAATGCATTAACTTAGAACAGGCTCAAACACTGTCGCTGTTGTTATGACTATATAATGTTCAATGACAAGTGTCATGTAAATTAATTGGAAGTTTCTTTGTTATGTAACCACAATTTAAAAGAATATAAATTACTTTAAATAGAAAATATATCTAAAACAGGTCAGCTCTAAATGTCATTTGGGAAATCTTTCAAGAAGGAAAAACAATGCTTTACAAAGCATATTGCATACTGAATCAAGACTGAGGTTTATGTGGGATATTCAAAATCGGTGGTAGAAGTCTCATCAATATATTTGAATTTTGTATGTTTGTATATATAATCCAAATAATTGCATTTAAATACTAGGATTATGTAATCATTGAACTATCTGAGAGAAAGATAGAGAAAGAAAGAGGTTTCTTGCAGCCCTAAAGCTGCAGAAGTGGCATTCTGGAGCACAGGAATTCTTGATGGAAAGATTTCAGGAACAGAAAAAGAAATAGTTATTTTAAATTTGAAATTTCATTAAGGTAAGAATTTTATTGAGAATCTTAAGACGAAATTAGCCTTCTAAAATACATTAGTAATAAAACAGTTTAATAAGAAGGAAAGTATGTAAATAATGAAAACTGAGCACTGGTGATAGGTAACAAGACCTTATACATTAAGCAAGGGGTTCAAAATACACTAATACAGTTATTGGTTGGCAGTGGTAGTAAGGAATAGGAGAATGTAAGTTTTGTACGAGGCCAGATTTATGTATCTGTATCATAGCAGTATTTTCTAAATTCATTTGATTTGTAGTAAAAAGTATATGGCGACAGCCAGCCAAAAACATTTGATCATCATCTGCTTCAGATTTGGGTTTTGATATTTTGTAGTTACCACCCAAGGACAAACACTACTGCAGTCACTGTGAATTTTACTTACAGGATCACGTCTAGTAGGTGACCCTGTGAGAATGGAAGTAGTGACAGAAGGCGCTAACTGTAATGAGTAAACGTTTACAGACTTCATATATAGATTTAGAAATTGTAATAAACAGTGCTGTTCTGGTGAAATCATCTAAGGAGAAGTGGATGTGAAAGAATTTTGACAAACAACTTAGGTTGAATGTCAAAGCTTTTTAAAATTCATATAACAGTTCTGCATGAAAAGAGAGGTGAATATAATTCTGTTCAAACACTAGACCATGTAATACAGCTGATGTTCTGCAGTATCCTCAACACTTTAAATTACGTTATTTAATTTAACATTAATTTAACATCATTCTCACTATTTAATTTTAACTCTTTTTTAACAAGTTCAAAATGCATAAAAATTATAGTCTATGGATTATGGAATACTAGGAAATAATCCACCAGTAAACACTTAGATCCTACTTCAACAGAAATGCTGCATTTCTCTAAATGCACTAGTAGTATTAATGTAATCTTTATTTTGAGTGAATTTTTGAAAGTATAAGCATCCCTGGTTTAGTAGATTTTATATCTGTGTGAGTGTATCTAACCAGGACATTTTTACTGTTATGATTACAGTTGTAAAAAACCAAAGATTCTAATCCCTAATTAATTATATTGTTTTAAACAACTGGAATGTGTACTCTAAAGTACAGTTTTACATATCTCACTGGTCAAGTACATTGATTTTTAGTATTTTACTTTATAGCGGTTGTTAGAGGGCACAGCGTATGCCTTTCTGTGCCTATTTATGCATGAGAAATAGCTACATCTCTCATTTTGCATTCAGAAAAGTAAGGTCTGGTTATTCAGGCACTGGTGGTTACTGAGCACACATCCGAAACACCCCAGTTAAAACACTAGAGATGGATTAATTGTGTTTGTTGGTGCTGATCACGGAAAATGTTGATTTAGGACTAACTCGTTACAAAAGCCCAGAATCTGTCATTCTCTGTCCCTACCACTCTGCCAAAGCACTGGAATCTGTTTGGTGGCTTTGCACTTAAGAAAATGTGATTTCTGGATGCCTCAAAGCAAAGGTCCCAAACTACTGCTTTTGGAAACTCAGGTTTTAGGGATAGATAAAATATTGTGATGCCTGTGTAAACAGTGGTGTTTGCAGGCCAATGAAGCTAATCAATTTTCTGAGAGCACAGAGCAAGTTTTTATGTAAGATTAAACAAAACGGTGTGTGGAATTTGGGTGGGGAGAAGAACTGCTGTGCTCCTGCATTGCTTAATGCTTCCTTCATTCAGCAGTGTATGTAAACTAGATCATGCCCATGGATTATACTAGAAATAATGCATCAAGACCACAGCATGACAATTTCTAGTGTTGGCTCAGTGGATATCTCATTTTTTATACTGGCAGTCTTGTCTGGTGAGACCTGGACAAGTGTCTGGACTTCCAGCAGTGTTAACCTGATGGTTGTGCCCAGAGCTAAAGCCTTCACTGAGTGAGCACGAAAACTACATACAAGGGTGCTGTCTGCCTCTTAACTTAAAGGCTGAGTCTTGAATCCTTGTGCACTTTCTTACTAGTTCTCTCTGTTTTGTCTTTGATCTAAACTCCTGTATGCTCCCATATCCAACTTGCCATGATGATTTTGGGAAACACCTCAGCAGGCCTTCATTACTCTGTGCCCTCCTGTCATTATGGAAATCAACCATCTACCTATGGGGTGATGGCAGGTATGTGACAAATCCTCAGCTAGGTGAGCTATTAGCATGTTTGTTTGGGTCAGTTTTCCTTTAGAGGGACTGATTTTAAGACAGCTAATTAAAGAAGACCAGATCGGGGTTAAGGCACTGGAAAAGGTGTTAGAAAATGAGGAGTCAGAGCCAAGTTTCCCCAAACCTCTCATCTCTTGCAAAATCACTGCATCTTATTTCTCTCTACAAAACCAGGACTGTGCTGCTTTTTTCCTCATCTATGTCCACTTCCCCTGGTAATTATTATTTTTGAAGGACCGGGTGTGATGTACCCAATATAGCTGTATATTACCAGTACCTGGGGTGATGGAGCCCTGACAGGAGCTATAAAATAAAACAGTGGCATAATGGAAGGACAGCTGAATTCAGCAGGCAGATCATACAGATCATTGTGAATTTTCACACTTCTGAACGTACACTAGCATCCTGCTCAGTTTTCCATGTCCTAGGCTGAGTAAGAAAGAGGAACCATTTTTCTATGCAAGTTCAAGCAGCAGTCAATGAGATAATGCCATGACCCAAATTAATAGAACTCCTAGGAAATCAAACTTAGCATTTTATTTCACTTAAGACTGAAGGAAATATTAGAGTATGTCAGCAGAGATGAATACATCTGCATAGGGACTTTTAGGGATAGAGTACAGACCTCCCTCACTGTATACAAATGTTCAAGCGCTCCTCTTTCACTGTGTATCTTCGTGTCTTGCAAACATTCTTGGCATTTTTCAGATCCCCAGGAAAAGTGGCTAGATATTAAGCAAAAGGTATTGTTCAGAAGTTCATTTTGTTTCATTTCAAGATAAATACATCTTCATGTTTATCCTTTCTTTTTTTTCACCTTAATGTCTTTTGTGGGTTTTTTAGGCATCAAGCCTGCAACTCCAGAGATGCTGTCAGCAAGTCTCTCCCAGAGTCGCATCTTACAGACTTGCAGCATGCCGCATGCCAATGTAGTAAATGGTGTCAGCACCCTGCAAAGCAAGTCCTTCTTTTTTTTCAGTCTTTTCCTTTGTTCTTTGAGAAATTATTTTCTTTTGTGTTTATCCTGTATAAATTGTATAAAATATTCCTATTCGCTTAGAACCTCCAAAGCTAGTGAGAGCAAACAGGGCAGTGAAGACAAGAAAAGTAAATGGAGGAAGAGGTGGGAGGTTAATAAATTTCTGTGTTCTGCAACAAAGTTTTGTGTGATTTAGAAAATTGTAAAGGATGTCCCAAAAACCTGAAATTCACTGGCTGCTCCAGATATAGAGTGTTAATATTTCTTCTTTTTTTTTTTTCCCCCTCTCAGGTCAAAGACACTTTAGATCTATGTGCAATATCTAGTGAAAAAACAGCCTTAACTGAATCTCTGTCTTAAGTCTGATATTTGAGAATAAAAGGTAGCATGACATAGTTTATTTGTTCTTAAGCAATTTATTTCTAAGCCAGAATGATCATTCTGAATGTGTTCTGGGTTTTTGATTTGTTTTTTGTTTTTCTTGGAGGTCTCACCTGTGTGCTTTCCTCCAAAAGCTTTATGCTGATGGTAGACAAAGGCAGTATCTTGTCTGAGCTTCAAATAGTATTTACAGGGAAATAGTCTTTGTACCAGAAAATAGGGACTGGCACGTTTTAGGTAGTTCAAAGTGACCATAGTTCCATCAGTCTTGTTGTGCCACTAAATTCCGGCTGAGACCTTGGATAGTTATTTGTTTAAGTTTGGACCATTCACCATCTTAATCAAGTGCACCACAGTTTGGTAAGAAACAGGATGGCTGTGGGCTCTGAAAGTAGCTGTGGGTCAGTTTTCAGGTACTGGGGAAAGAGACCGTTTCTCCTAGATCCTCACTCTTGGATACCTTTGCTTATATTATATAATAAATATTACACACATGGATTATGAGATGCTGAAGACATGTTTTTACGGTATAGTGGTAGAGAATAATGGCACTGCGTTTCCTTTTTGGTGTTGCTCAGGTAGCCTGACCCCTTGCCTTTATAAATTCCCGGAGCACGCCCTGAGCGCCAGCTCCTGTGCCCTGGGCCACGGCTTCACGCCCATGCACCAGACCCTCCTCACAGACGATCCCAGCACGGCAGACTTCAAGCAGGAGTTCCGCAGAAAAAGCAAGTCTGTTGAAGAGCCTGTCGACATGGACTCCCCTGAAATCAGGGAACTGGAGAAATTTGCTAATGAATTTAAGCTGCGGAGAATTAAGCTGGGTATGTGCTTTATGTCTGTGAACAAAAGCCTGAAAAACTCTGGTGAAAGCCCAATTATTTCCGAATGTTTTACGGTCTAGCATCCGCAGTTGTCTAATCATAACTCTAATCCTGCCTTGCACTGCCAAAACTTTCTCCATTCCTAGAACACTTGCCTGGACTTAATGAATTTCAGCGTTTTGCAATTTAGCATGCAGAAAGAGACTTTAAACTTTCCTGCCCTTAAGTTATTTGTCTTAAGTGCAGAGAAAATTATTGCTGTTCATTAAATTACATTCAGTAGCAGGTGAGCTATTTTGCACAGCCCCAGATTTTCTGCAGCTCACGGCAGCATATGCTCTAACTTCTCATGCCTATCATTTTCCCCATTAAGTTCTTCATTTGATGGTGCAGTGTCATGTCAGTGCACAAAATGGGCAACATCCATGGCAAATCTTTTATACTTCTCCTCCTGGTTTATTTCCTTGTACCCAGATACAGGCACAGCAACGACTGATAATGTTGTTGCTGTCTGGTAAGTACCAGAGCTGATGTGAGATGGACTGCAATAGAGGGTCTCTGACGAGGTACTTGTCTTTCACTAGACAATCTTAGCTGAGGATAAAAGCAGACCAAGCCCCGTCTTTCTCACCTGTAGGGGACAGATATATGTGGCAAAGTAAAAGTCTGTCTGTCTCATCCTTCTTTGAAATGTGCTGAAAAAAATAACATCCAGTGATACACATTCAGCTGACTTATGTATACTGGGTACTCAGAAGAGTTCCAATTTTGACATTATGGCTATAACATTATATTGTATCATTACAAGATAGGGCATCCTTCTAGCTTTATAAAAGTTAAAAAGAATTATAAGATTATTACAGGTATCTATGCATTATCTCAACAGCCAGAAAGCTAGCGTACTCCAAATCCAGTGTAAAAATAAGGACTGAAACAAAGATTTAACATAGTTTAACATAGTTTAACACAGTACTTGCAACTTGGTCAATTTTGCTGAATATCACATATTTAATGTCTGCCATGGCAATAGAAAAGTTTGCTAGGCCCTACACTGTTGATCATTGTATCTTCATCCTGAGTTTGAAAGGGAACAAAATTTACTCTGATGCAAACAAATGACACGAAGCAGGTGAGACTGTTCTCTGACAGGAAAAATGCAATTTGCACAGCAAAACTAATCTGAGGTTGAGCTTTACAAGGGAAGACAGACTTAATGTGGGCCGTGGGTCTAAGACTGAGAGATTCAGAGTTAGTGCAATCCAAATAGAGGTAAAAAGCTGCCTCTGAGACATTCAGCATCTAAAGAGATCCTACCTGTCCTGGTGCAGAGGCAGAAAGGGAGGACAATAAGCCAGACCCATGAATGTGGCGGATACACGTTCAGATCGCTGTTAAAAAGCCAGTGTCTGCATGGAAACTGCAGCATTTCTTTGATAGCTTCAATTTAGTTGTCGCAACAAATGACATGAGACCAGAAGTGCCTCCAGGGATTAGCTTATTGCCATTGCACTATCTATAGCAATAAAGATCTAGGGTCCATGAATCCTTCTCAAATCCCTGATCTCAGAGTGCAGAGGTCCACTAAGTAATTGTAAAAATCCACTGAAACCAACAGAAGACTCAAAATGTCTCTGAGGTGAACTCAGAATCAGCCACAGAGACCTCTGCAGAAAGCCCATCCTAAAGACACCGCAGTTCTTAAGACACACGGTTCATAAGAGTGAAGCAGTGAAGAGTTAAGCATCCCAAGGAAGGTAACCTTCTCTAGTAAGCTCTACAGTGACTTTTTTTTCTCTTTATTTTTGGCAGGCTATACACAAACCAACGTTGGAGAAGCACTGGCTGCTGTGCACGGCTCTGAATTCAGCCAAACTACTATTTGCCGGTTTGAAAACTTGCAGCTGAGTTTCAAGAACGCATGCAAACTGAAATCAATACTGTCCAAGTGGCTAGAGGAGGCAGAACAAGTAGGAGGTAGAAAATTGAAATCCTCTAAATATTGATTTGCTTCTAAACCTGAATCCTAGTTGAAGGACTAGTACATGTCTTCCATAGTCTAAAGGACTCTTCCTTCCACCTTCTGACATATGAGATGTGGCCATGGGGGAAAGGATTTGAGTTCAGCTGAGGCAGTGGTCTTTAAACCCTGAAAAAGAATAGCATGCCACCGAGGTTTCTGATGTGACCTTTTTGCTGCTAGAGGATTCCCTCCTTTTTGCCCAGTTACTTTCCAGTTGCAGGAAGCATCACTGGGCAAAGTGTACTTAGAACACGTTGGCTGATTTGTAGGAAACGGGTAGCCTTAAAGAGCAGCTTTTTCAGCTGGATAAATTGTGATGCTGAGAAGCAGCATGCCTGGAAGTGACAGTAAAAGCCAGGATTACCACCGTGCAGCACTTGCCTAGCATGGGAAGAAAGAGATGGCTTTAAGGCTACTTTTTTTCATTTGCCATAGTATTCAACAGTAGAAAATGTCATTAAACAAATACTTATGCCACATAGAATCACAGAATATCAGGGGTTGGAAGAGACCTCAAAAGATCTAGTCCAACCCCCTGCCAGAGCAGGGTCACCTACAGTAGGTCACACACCTTAGTTTCCTTTGAACCAAATGTAGAAAGCCTTTTTTCCCTGTGACTGCACTAGAAACCAGAGGCTCTCCTGATGTGGCCAGCACATTGCAAGAGTCACTTGTGAGGGGATTGTGGTGGGCAGCAGCTGCTGAACGTCTGAGCAGCGTTGCAGGCTTGAGCTGCAGGGCAAGGTCACACGTGTGGGCAGTGGCCTCTAAGAAGTGAAAGCAGACTTGTACATCAGAAGACAGGGTGGAGGGGGCAGATGACTGAAAGGGGTTGGGTGCCAATGCTGTGTTTCTGAAGAAAAATGGTGTGGGAGCCTAGGGATATGGAAAAGGACTCCATCTCCCTAGACTGTACCCTGCAGGGCAGGAGGAACAAGGTTTGTCAGAGGATTACGGCTCAGCAGGTAACATGGGAACAGAGCCAGTGCTCTGCAGCTTTACTGGTTGCACAGTGTTTTTGCTTGTAACCATTTATAGCCAAAAGCAAGACAATGACCAACCATCTTAAAGAAAAAAGTGCTCCTATATGTGGTGCTGCTCTTATTCAGCAGCATTATCTGTTATCTTTCTTCTGTCTTCAAAGAAAGGAAAGGGATGTTTTTTTCTGGAGATGATTGTGCTTGTTTTCCATTCCCTGTGGAAGGTAACTGCTGGGTTTGTTTTGTTTTTAATACAGCTTTATACAGTGAAAAAGTTGGAGTGAATGAGCGGAAGAGGAAGCGCAGAACCACCATAAGGTAATAAATATTTATAGTATTACATGTTAGAAACCCCTTTGGCTAAGATGCTTCTTTTTCTTGAGTTCAAAATTAAAGTCTGATTTTCTTTTAACAAATCTTGATAGCTAGTGTTCAAAATGTTACACTTATTTGAAACAATCTAGTGAAAAATAACAGCATACCCCTCCAAAATCTGTTTGCTCATAATACTTTTCCCAACAAAAGACTTTTTTTCAATATAAACCAAGATACTTTAATATGAAAAAATATTTTATTGCAATTCTGCCCAAATTTTGCTATAATGAATAAGTATCAGAGCACCCTTGTTTTCATTTCAGGAGGTTCTACATTATACCAAAATAAATTGCCTTATTTTACTACAAAATTGAGGTCTAGGAATTTTGAGGGCAACCTTTTACACATAATATTGCACCCCTGTCCCTACCCTTTGTCACTGAATTCACTAGAGCTCCCAAAGAAACACTTTCGTGAACTAAACAGAAAAAACATGGAGTTGTTCTGAGAACCGATCTCTGTTTCTCACATCTCTGGTGACCAGTATCTACCATGCATCTAACTTCAACTCCATGTGGAAATCAAGTAGGCTGGTAAATCACATTGCAAACCCAAATGCCAAGTAGGTGAAAAGAGAATATGGGATATTTCCTTCTCCTTTAGATATCTCAGACTCTTATAATCTTTGGTGAAGAAGAATTCACTCAGAGAACCTCCAAGGAGATGTAGTACTGTTCCACAGGTAGGGAATTTGGGCATAACCCTGGTGCTGTTGGGCTCTACCCACTATAGTGAATTGACATCTTTGAACAGTGATCCACAGATAACTGTGGTGAGGTTCAGAATCAAATCCTTTAGAGTAAGAAAATACTAATTGTTCCTTTGAAGGCATATGGGTCCTCAGTCTAAGGACCTCAAACTAATCGGGACTTTATCTGAAACTGTAGCCTTACTCTTAGCAGTACTTAATAGACATTTGAAGGAAAACTGGAGGTAAAGGAAAAGTCTAAGTAACCAAATTAGTTTAGTTATACCCTGAGCAAAAACTATTTAATTTGAATTTGCGGAAGCTGTTTTATTTTCTACTTTGATTAGAAAGCCTAAGAAACTGTTAGCCAAAATTAATGATGTTTCTCTACTTCTGTGTGTGCAGAAGTACACTATTAATTAGGTAGCTTTGGCAACATTACTAAATATTGCAAAATAGGCCTATAAATGAAAGACCGACAACATACTCCAGATCAATTAATGAAGTAACTAGAACTCCAACAGACACCGTGTATATTTCTGGAACTGGAATACCTGCACTTCAGTTCCATAATAATGTATGAAGTGCCCTCTTGTGTCCAAAAAAATTACAGCTAGTGCGGATGCTACTTTTCGATCCAGCGTAGGTACACAATCCATGTTGCAGATACTCTTTGTTTTCTGAGAATATGTAACACAAATGAGAAGGAAATTCTATCTGGTAGTAAGAAAATATAGGAGTTTTAACATTTTTTGTTTATTGAACCACTCAACTTTGGTCACTGCTGATCATGAGAAATACATTGAGGCAGACTTTTAGAAAATGTGATGGTCGCTAAAGAGATCGCCATAGATTATGTAGAAAAAGAGGAAACGAACCAAGTCACCATCTTCAGTGCTGCTAGGTGACCCTTCTCTTGAAAGCCTGCATGTGTCAGAAAGGTTTTTAAAGGTGAAATTTTATCCCTTTTTCCAGTATCGCTGCCAAAGAAGCCCTAGAGAGGCACTTTGGAGAGCAAAGCAAGCCTTCTTCTCAAGAAATTATGAGGATGGCTGAGGGGCTCAATCTTGAGAAAGAAGTTGTGAGAGTTTGGTTTTGCAACAGAAGACAAAGGGAAAAAAGAGTGAAGACAAGTTTGCATCAGAACGCCTTTAGTTCTATTATCAAGGAGCATCATGAATGCCGGTAAAGTTTCTCCATGCATAGGTGTGGATTTCTGTTTTGCTTGTTGTAAATGTTGTAAATACTATGTTGTTTAAAAAAAGGAAAAAAAAAAAGAAAAATTAGAAAACATTTGCTTCTCTTACAAGCTAGCTAGCTTCAGATGTAATGTGAAAGACCTGATTTTAATGTAAAATGTTGGAAAAAAATTAAATGCTATCACATATATTTAAAGAGCTGGAGGTCTCTGCCTAACTGCAAGGAACCTATTAGGCATTATTCAACTGGAAATGCTTTCCAAGTTGCCCAAGCACTTGCAGTTTCCCCAATGCTGTGCCTTTCTGCAGTATACTTAATGCAGTACATTTGATGATTGACGGAGAATCCCATGTAGGTATCCTAAGTATCAGGAGACAAAGCCCATGTGTTGCATATGAAGAAAGGCTGCAAGGCTTGACAGCAGCAGCTCTAGTTTTGAAAGAACTTTGCATCTGCATGTCCATGGACATGCTATCCACTCATCCCATGCTAGCTAACTGCGTTAACCTCTGCGGGATTGTAAGCCATCAGGCACGTTGCAGGGTCCCATTTCCAGCGGTGAACACTGAGCTCACCAAACTGAGCATCAGTGAGGAATTAGACCTTCAAAGAAGAGAAGGTGACTAAGTGACCTTAAACAAGCAGTGGTGACGCTGCTGAACATATAGTTATGGCTGAGAATGGGATACACGCGTAAGATCTGGTGGGACTGCTGCTAGGGCTGAGAGCCAGGTAGAGGAACCCCAGCTGAAAAACTGCCTTCCCAGAGGACGGCTCAAACTCAGCTACCTGCTCACAACAGCAGTACACCTCTGAGTAAATCATTTCATGTAAACTCCTTGGATAAGTTCGGGACAAAGCCAGTAGCAACATGCCATAATTGCTGCCATTATTTACGGCAGAGTAAGCTTAGCGTACACATAAGAACTGAGGTGTCAACACTGTTCCTCCTCTGGTCTGTTTATGTGAACCACTTGAATGCCTTAAATGAGTGCCAAGTAGAAGTGACTTCTTTTACGCTTGTTACCAAAGGTAATTCTCACTAATTTACTCTGTGCCTTAAAATTTGATTTGGATAGGCTTAACTATCAAAATCGGGATACAATTTACCCTACCTCAAGACTTTGGGACTCAAAGGGGAAAAAACTAGAGAATTGTCAGGGTTCGTATTACTTTGAGATTTCTCTGTATTTTATTTTTTTCTGATTAAATCCATGGGTGGACATACTTACACCAGAGAGAGTGTGTTAAGCTAAAAAAAGAAAGCTCTTGCACTGTGATGTAAGTATCAACCCAAAGCAGTTACTGCACTGCACATTTCCACATTCTTACACCCCACTAATTGAAAATAATCCCTTATTTGTCATCCTCTAGCCTAGGGAGATAATTGGGGAGAAAAAAATACAACAGTGCCAGAGCTCCACCTACCAGAAGCAGTACTGAAAAACTGAATTAATGACTGTAGTACTCACCAGGGATAGATTATCCAGCCATCTCATCAGCCCTGCTCATTGTTATTAGAGTAGCCCATTACCATATATGTATTTTTGACTGTTTTCCCAGGACTGAAATTGAGTACACTCAAGCAGTAATGGTCAGATACATTTTATTTTTCCATAAAACAGACCTGATGATTTAGAAAATGTCTAGCTAATAGGCCCACAGAAAGCAAAAAGAGTTTAATGTTCGAGACCACTTAGAAGCAGTGTGTACAAGTTAAATGCTCCCTCTCTAGTGTATGTTAAATTATCTCTGATACCCATTACAAAGACCATAAGCACATTCAGCTATGGAAATCAGGCTCCTGGACTTTTAAAAAATACATTTTTATGGATGAATGCTTGGCTATGGCCCCTTAATTTAGAAGAAAACTTCATTTTAATAACTCAAAAGGGAGAAATAGTGCTATGTGCTCTCTTCAGGCTCTACTCATTGCTAGCATAGCTCACCCACTGCACCAGATAAAGTGTAGCCTTGGATAACCATCACATGGTACCTGCATGTCAACAGATCATGAACTTTCCAAAAGGATGAAAGATAAATACAGCTGAGAAGATTAACACTTAGTGAAGGTGGTGGCATGCATTTGTGTACATTTCATGTTATGTGAGCTAATATCATGTACTTTGAAACTACTACCTAATATGTATAAATTTTATTTATATTCTAAATTATTTTCTTAATTATAGAAGGCTTCCTGGAAATGCTATTAGCCTGTACTTCTCAACCTCCCCATCCAATAAAGTATTCTTACACATCTGACACTCTAGGTAATGGTTTTCAGTTCTGTTTTGGTAACACTTCTTTTAGTTGTGTATCATGCTGATGTTCTTATTCATTTTAGCATGTTGAAGCAGACTGACCATAGCATTGTGATTTCTAGTCTCACAGAGTCTCACCAGCAAAGACTAACTGCAGAACCATAGCAAAATAAAATGAAAGGTGGCAAATAATACCATTTTCTTGCAGAAGAATGACAAAAGTGCTAAGTGGAGGAAGCAGCCACCGTCTAGCTGTTGCCACTGAAATACAAATTAAATCAATCTAATGTGCTGCAGCTGCAGCCATTAGATATAAAGAAAGGGGCAATTCTTTTTTATTTTTTCTGTAGGAACAACCTACTGGGTGATTACCATCAATCACTCTTGATTGGGGAAAAACCCCTAAATAAGATTTCTGAGGGGTAGCTTTATAAACTTGCAAGTAAGAGCTGAGTATACTGTTTGACTAGCATGGGCTGCACTATTTTCCTTTGAGAAGTTTGTCATTTTTTGTCTTGCTCTTACTTTTGCCATGGTAACTTTAGGTAGGATGTTAAAACTAGAATAGAAGACGTTATGACAATGTACAAATCTGTGGTTCACCTGCCTTGGAGGTACTGAGTAGCATTCTGTCTCCCTTGTCTGAATCACAGAACAGACCTAGAAAAGGCCTTGCACAGGCAAAGCTGATCATGAAAGGTGAGTAACTTAAGCTACTATCTGTTTTCTTGGTTTTGTTGATTGTGTATGCCTTGAATGCTATAGTGGTCTACTAAATTATGATCTGTATTGAAAGACTGGGTGGAAGCATGCTGTTTAGCATCCTGCCTAATAGAATCATGTGATGCTGGAAAGAAGCTTAAGGGGAGGGGAAAAAAAAAAAGCAGTGGTTGTTAATGTGACAGTGAAAATCTGTGCAACAGCTCTACTTAAAAAATGTGGGTTCCAGGAGCTAACTTACATGGACAAGTTCACAGATGGGAAAAAAACCAGTTGAAGTTGTTGTATATAGATGAACTTACATATGTCTCTGGAAGTTCTCTAAATTGAAAATAGTCAGAAGTCGGGAGAGTCACATACATTTATCTTACTTTCTTATTTTCCTGGGCACTGCTTATGGGCATTTGTGGACTAAGATTATGGATGAGATGGACCTCAGTCTGCCCCATCAGAGTCATTCTTAGGTGCCTATGTGATTGCAGTGTTCATGGATGGAGGACTTCCAAATTCTGTTGCTATTAAGGTGTCAGCAAGTATAAAGGAGTTTAAGGAGTTTGTGGTTTGGTTTTTCTAGACTGTTAAGAGTGATTTAAAAGGAATTTGTTTCTAAGTATGGGATGCAATTTTGCTATAGACAGCTACAACATACTAATTGTAATTTAAATAAATATAGACAAGCCTGCAAACCTACAATGCTTCTCACTCTGCTACTGAAATATTGTTATACATATTAAAAGCACGTAAAAGGTAACTGTTAACAGAAACACTGGAGAGATACTGACAGTAGCCCTACTTCAGCAGTCTTACTGACACCAAAAAGCAATGCCTTTATTCCTATTCATCTAAGACCCCACAGACAGAAGAAAGAACTCAGAATTATGCCCAATTTTGTCATTAAAAGGATGGAGTGTACCCTTCATTCAGAAAGGACGTAAGCCTTGGTGTTCAGTCAAAATACAATCAATCAGTAACATTTTATCTCACCAGTTTTACATTATGGGTTCTCCTTCCATGCCTGAGAGCAGTACTTGGGCACTCGGTTACAGACAGAAGGGAATGCAAACTTGATCAAGTCTTTACTAAATGCTGAGTTTAAATTAAAGGCCCACAAGCCACTACAACAAATATTATGCTGCTTTACAGCTCAGGTCATAGGAAAATTTACCAGAGCTAACGAGTCCAAAGAAAGCCCCGTAAGAGACATATGTCTAATCCTACAGAGGACAAAGTCATTGCGGAATAAAAAGCCTTTTATTAGATTTTTACAAAATAACTTTAAAAAAAAAAGAAAAAAAATCACCTCATATTGGATATATGCAATATAAAAAGTTACATTCCTACTCGCTACCTTGCAGATTCATAATTTGTCCATTACTTTATTCAAAGAGAAAGAATGTTTGCATTTCTATGCCAAAAACTAGATGAAAGCTCGCCTATGTTTTTCCTTTCTTTGCCAACTTCAATCCTAAAAAGCAGATGGTGTGGCAACAGTAGACTCATAGAGGTTATTGTTTCCTGCTACACTTTCTCAAGCAGCAAAGTCTCTTTATGAAATTTATCCCCCCTGCAGTTATCCTCGTTTCACTCTTGGGAGGTATTCTGCTTTTCTCTTTTTAAAGCCAAGATGACTTTGTTGTTTCTGTTCAACGAACTGCCCCCCTAAAACAGCACAACTGAGGGGCAAACAATCTCCAGCAGAATATAAGGGGTGAGGAACTTCACACCATCTGCGAAGTCATAACTGGGAACTGCATTCTCATACTTTGTTATCTATTTAAAACATCAACAGTTCTTATTTCATTAGCCAAATGCATTTCACTAAAGTCAGAATCATGTTGATGCAGTTTGGAGACCACAGAAAAACCTTCATAGAGCCAGAATACTTTTATTATAGTGTTTAGACAAGTAATTACCAGGTATCATCCAAAATGGTTCTCAAAACTAAAAGATAAGATTTAGCTTATCAATGTGATCAATTGCATCTTAGTAAACAATAAGTTATGCACAGTTATCTTCCATTAAGAAATACTGTAAAATATATACAAATGTTGTTTCAGGCAAATGTCCTTTTCGCAAGTGAGCAAGTTGCATTTCTGAATGAGTGCATTTCTGAGTGTCAGCACTGACTCCCATTAAGCGTACACAGAGGTCTCGACAGTGTTTTGTGAAACCATCTTAATTTCAAGTTTACTCACCTTTCAAAGACTCATTCTGAAAAAAATCACAAAGGTACAAGATTTATATACATAAAGGCACAGCAATTCTGCTGAAACAGCTATGGTACAGTACAATAGAGTTCAATCGGTGCCTTTCATGCAAAGTTCACTAACAAATTCAAATCCTCCTTCAGTAAAATTAACTGCACGAGGAGTGTTTTCTTCCCTTTTGGCAAAAAGAATAGCCAGCTATTATTTAATCAACTCAAAACTACTACAGGAACTTGAAAGAAATAAAAATAAATGCTTTTTCTGTCAGCCTAAATTTGCTAGACTTTCAAGGCTATTTCTCATCAAAAGAAAACAGCTTCCAACTAAGAGCAATGGTGAAGTTTCATTTGTGCTGTCAGACTAAGAATTTTTCTACAGCGACAGTTTGATAAAAATTATGTATATTATATAGGTGCTGTCCTAGGAAACATCACTAGCAGCCACAGAATAGCCAATTCTAAAGTTAGATCAGGAACTGAGATAGAAGAAAACTTTAAATTCAGAGGACAGATTTGTATCAGGCATAAATAAATCTTCATTAGAACTACATCCCTGGTTGGTCCAGTGGTCCAAAAGACTCCATGCAATGGACACACCAAGTGTACATCTCCCCGTAAATTGATTCAAAATATTCTCCCCTTCTCCTTCCCTCAGTACCAGCATCGAGCTGTCACTTCTGAAGCTTCAGAGTTTTCCTAGACATCAGTTGCATTGAAAGAGTATTTGCACTTTTTACATTTGTCTGCAGCTGAATAATCAGAAGGCAGACTGTATATTGTCATCAAGCTAATCAACTCCCAGAGCTTTGAGCTGTCGTTCAATCTCTTCATCTGATATGGTAGCAGCTTTGGATGTTGATGCAGACGGCAAGCCTCTGGCAGCTGATGGAGCTTTGGCCATCTAGAAGAAGACAGAACTTTTCTTCAGTCAAAATAATAAATGTTAAAACAAGCTGACTTCTAGAATAAGACCTTAAAGATAAGGGCTGATAGAATAAACTACTAAAAAAAAAAAAGAAGTGAAAGGGAAGAAGCACATGAACTGGGTAAAACTAGCCATACCTTTCCAGAGATTTCAATTCCTATCTCATCAAGCACTTGGTTAACAATATCTTGGCTCTCTTCCTCTTCATCAGAAGCATCAAAAATATCATCCAGAGTATCATTAACTTAGGAGAAAGAAATAAAAAAAATCCATGATGCATTAATCATAAAGGTTACTAAAATAATCTAGCACCATCTTTCTACCCTCCCAGAACGTAGCTGTAATACCATTGTGGGCGATACCAACAGAAAGCACGTGTATATTGGCGAGGCTTTCTCTACCTCTGCCTTGCAAAGCCTGTCAGCACAGCTAGAGCAACAACAGGGTAATAAGGCACAACTGCTTTTATAAAAATGTTTAATTTCTTCAAAACAAGTCATTCTATCTCCCCTCTGCTAGATTTTAACATTTCTTTAAAACACCTTTTACAGTTCCATAAAATCCCTTTCCTCCTCCGAATAAGTTGCAAAATTTTTAACTACTCAGATAATTTCTGAACTGCAATAACATGGTTCTGCACAGTTGAGATGTTCACATCTTGCTAAAAAATGTTGGTTTGAGTCCATGCTATTTACTGTGGCCCACAGAGGGGCATGGATTAGGACAGGAAGGAGACTGTGCAAGCAACACCAAGAAGTTTGGCATTATTTAGTTGACAGTGGACAGATGCAATAGGGAACAAGAAACTTGCCATGCCCCAAAGAAGTTGTTTGTGGCTTAAAATAAAAGAGAAAAAACCACCCCATACCACTATGTATGTAAAGCCGAGATTATCAATAACATCTAAATTAAGCTTCCGGTGCCAGCAGAAAAAGCACACGCAGAACTACCAGCTACAGAAAGGGCAATTTTCAAGTCCCCCTACCAGTTATGCCAACAAAGTTTTGAACCCATCTCAAACCTTCTTCCCTTCTAGCACGTTCTTTATGGAAGTATGATGGGTGCTTTGCATGAAGATGGGATGGAGCGGGTTCTAGATTTAGTATTCAGAGATACTAAGGGTAAGGTTCAGCCTCCCTGCTCAGATATGCTTTGTTTTGTTTGATCTTCATTTCTGCTGTCAATCTCAGAAATTGTAGAAATAAAACTTCAAGCATCAGTGTTTCTAGACTGGTTCTACCCTTCCAAAAGCACCGTGGGCTGAAGCTAGCTGTTTGCTGCAGTGCAGAACTTACTCATTTCTTCAGTCATTTCCATCTTCATGTTTTCCTTCTGGAAATTCTGCATAGTTTGTAGTGTCTTTTGTGGATCCATTTTCTTATTAACTGTTTGCATTGTCTATTAATATAAAAAAACCCAAAACCAAAACCAAAACCTTAATCATACAATGAGACATTAGTAAATACCAATATATACATTAAGGAAAAATAAGACTTTTCCATTAAAATAAACCTTCAGTACAAATTTCACTTTCCTTGTCTCTTTACATCCCATGAGAACTGTAGCTACAAAGCAGATCACTAGTGCAGTCTGTACCTAGTAAGATATATCACTATCTGTTACCCTAATAGATATGCTTTTAAATGTATGTGCCTTTTATGCACCACAACCCTTCTCCTGGCATTAGAGTAGTAAAAATCTCCCTGATCAAAACAAAAAGAATGGGATGATATTTCCTAACCTGCTGGCTATAGACTTTTAAGAGGTAAATGGCTTTAGGTTTTTTATTCAGTAAGGAATATGTATCTGAACGACTACTGGAGGACATGCATAAAAATGCAATTGTTTCTGTATGTTATAATTTAATGGAAAACCTACTTGTCTCAGAAAAGGAAATATCAAAGTGTTCAGGAAGTACATATCAGCTTAGGAGGAACCCTTGTAATGGGTAAAGATCTTTTCTGTGTCAGTGTAATAAATTTCACCTGTTTTACTGCAAGTAGGCAGCACTGCCTTTGCAGGCACCAGTATTTAATACCTTCTTTCCTAAGAGGCCAGCTACTGTATCTCTCATGGGACGTGAAAACCTAAATACAGACATGAGCAATTCAAACGCGAAGTCCAACCATCTTTGAGAAGATAAAAGAGTCGGTTAATTAAAAGGGATGCGATCAAGCTACTACAGCTGCCACTGGCTTTGTAGAAGCTCTTCCGCCTTCATGCCTGAGTTTGTTTAAAGTGATAATATTATGCTTCTAATGTTACTTGAATTTCAAAGACTGTGTTCGTAGTCACATTTCAATTTTAAAAGTTGTTCTGGAGTTATAGGGCGTTGGTTCTTTAGAATTCCTTTACAGGAGTTATAGATGGAGATAAAAATTTTTTGCCCCAAACCGATATAGACTTCATATACCTTCAGAAAATAAGGGTGAGATGCATAATTTAAAGAACCAAGTAACTATTAACTGGATTTTACTGTGTCCAAAATTTGTGCCATACATGCTAAAAAGTATATACAAAATACTTAGAAAACTTCACATCCATGTATTTGTCTTGCTTATGAAGGTAACTGATTCCACATATTTTTCACTGATGGTTGGAATACTTTACTTTTTTAAGCTTCTCGTGTTGATAAGGGAAAATACTCATTTTAAAAGTGACCAAAATAAATTAACACCCTCCTCTCTAATCTTGTTACATAAACTGATCCATAGAAATGTCGGGTTTCGAAGAGCATCACTTTTCTGGATTCTGGTTAAATTCCTTTTTTTTTTTTTTTTGTTTTTTTAAATATTTTGGGTTTTTTTCTAGCAACTTAAATTTCATAATCAGTTTAGTCACATTTTGGTTTTGAGAAATTTAATCCAAGATGTCTCACAGATAAAAACAAGTCAGTCACGTAACAATTAAAAAGCAAGACCAACACAAGTCCCCACTTTGTGGGTTAGTCATGGAGAAGGGAAAAGCTGCTATAGATCCACAGCTTTGTATCGCTGAATGGCTGGTATCTGCCAACATGCTGCTTCTAAAACAAATTCTAAAACAGCAACACACCTTAGCAGTAATTACTTTCTGCATTAAGTTGTGTTGCATGAACTGTGTTTAACTGGCACATAACTGGATTTAATCTGGACTCTGATGAAAGCACAACTTGTCCACAATGATGTGCGCTAATTCTGTTTCCTGCGCCTCAGGCTGAACAACCCTCCTTGCCAAAAGCAAACTTCCTCTTTATCAAATCAGGGAAATAGAGGGAAGTTCACGACTAAATCACATAACTGAGATTTTTCAGACACTTTTATGAGACGAGATTTGCGAGAAAATTTAATGCAATACTGTTTCCTTAGAGCATGGAGACTGAGAGTGACAGGGTATCCAGATTAGATTTCCTCAGGAACTTAAGATCCAAAGCAATAACCTACTTTTTCCACAAGCCATAAAGCTACTGTGACACACTGCCTTGATTTCTGGATGCCGCATGCCCTACTTTTTCCCAATAAAAACTGCTTGTGACAAGCTATGCAGGCAAGACACTGTAGCAAAATGGTTTGGGTTTTTTTGATGCCCTAAAAATGTTCTTCCACTGGCATTAGAGTTTATTTCTATCATGCAGACATTTGACAGATGTCTGGCCCAAAAACATATGCTTAGTTAGGTGCTAGAATGGCTAGACAAAAATTTAATAATATGAATTAAATTATATTTCCCTACTGCAGCCTCAACACCATTTGGGGTTTTATCCCTTCAATTACGGTTACAAGAAAAAGTATGTGAACCTTCTAGAATTTCATAGTATTCTACATTAATTTGTCATAAAACGTGATCTAACCATCATCTAAGTCAAGAATATTGACAAATATAATGTGTCTTAAAAAATACACAAACCCAATTCTGGTCCTCTATGTCTTTACTGAACACAACCATTCAACATTTAAAATGCTAGTGGTAAAGGAAAGTGAACCCTTGGAGTCAGTAACTGGTTGACCTCCTCTTGACAGCAATCACCTCAGCCAGGCGCTTCCTGTAGCTGTGGA
>NW_009736968.1:0-44697 GCF_000703405.1 Apaloderma vittatum | reverse complement strand
CTGGCGATTCCCTCGCCCCGCCAGGTGTCCTAATATTGGCAGTCTAGCACTTTCTCCTTCATTACCTCTAAATTGATGACTTTTTCAGCCAACAATATGAATTTAATATATATGAAGTTATTTGTAGATCACAGTAGGAGTGTATAGAGGAAATCTATTTATAGCATCAGAAAAATTTCAAGAATATATTTTTTTTGCCAATAATGCAATTCACAGGTAGGAAACTTTCTAATGAAAGTCAACAGAAAAGGCTATAAATGAAGCTCTGTTAGATTGCTAAATAGATGGACATATTTAGCTATTTTGAATGTATTTCTTTATCAAACAATAAGGAATTGTCTAGTTAAAGGAAAGAATAGTTAGTTACAGGTCTTTTTTTTGTCTGAGGAAAAGTACTGCGCCTCACTGGATCTGCATCCAGAACTAGACTCGGTACCTGTTAGTTTCTCTGCATGCTGAACAGCATCAGCCTCTGTGCCCTCCTTTCTTTTCCTATTTCAGCTACCAAAAGGAAAGGTAGCTGGTATGGAACTTGTAATTAATTTAAAAAAAAAAGGAAATAATAGGTAATAATAATTAAATTATTGTTAGATGGATAAAACTTATTTAAACAGAGTTCCTCTGCGTGGTCATTGCGTATTATGGAAATCAGAATATGTTAGCTTGTTTTATCTCCCTGTTGTGTGTGACATGACACTTACATGGGCTCTGAAAAACTAGTAATGGGTGGAATTATGTTCAACTCTTATTTCCTATTAATATGACTCGGAACTGTTAGTGGTGTGTGGTTTAAGAGGGGGTCTCTCCCAAGATGGATTTGGCATACATGAAGAACACTACCATGGCTAAAGAAGGGAAGCTGTGGCTGATCTCCAGTGCCCCAAGGAGGAGAACAAGACAGATTTCAGGAGAAGAGTTACAGTAACACTGGTTCGATGCGTGGGAGTCATGTTAGAAAAAACAGCTCACTCAGAAGCGTGTGAGTGTTTCTGTTTCTGATTCTTACTCAATCTTTGTAACTTTCAGTCCAAAAATCTCACTGTAGTAGAAGCATTTTTGCTAAGATCCTAGCTACCTTGGAATAAAAAGACACAAACTGAATCTGTAGTGAAAATAGGTATTTGTTTAATTCTGTTCATAAAGGGCTACTAATAACCCAGTTCATAAACCAGACACCACTAACATAAAATAGTTGTCTGATATTCCTCAGTGGTCTGTGGTGATAATTATTTGCCCTTACTTTTTGCAAGAGTGGGAAATCTGTGTGAGTATGTACATCAGTTCATGGAAGGATGCTTTGGAGAGGAACAATTAAGGGAGTTTGCACTGATGTATTTTTTTTTTTCTTTTTATTACTTTTTTTTCAAAAATCAGTTTCCTTTTTGAATCCAATGATGATTTTTGACTTGGCTAACATGGCTTCCGTGGCACTTTCATGTCTGGTTGCAAGAAGTAGCAGCAGATGGGGGAATCCTTGGGAATACGTGCCTTGCTCAACGGTGTTTTTGAAAGGAGAAAGTAAGGAAGTGCTTTGAGCTACAACTAATTGAAGCACTTGTGGTTGTGTGTGGATGCCATTGTGAGCATTCCTTCTAGACGTGCCAGAACACACTGTTGATGTTTAACATAATTTGATAGATTTATAATGAGGCTGTCTTCTGAATTGTTTATTATGTGGCTGAAATTTTCATCCTGATAAAAAGCCTGTACTTTGCATACTGTAGGTTGTAAGAATAAAAACAAACACGTGTTAGTATTTTACATGGGAGGAGAAATAAAAGATTGTGTTTTCAGAGTCCTTTTAAGAAAGTGAATGGAAGTGTGAAAGTTTTCTTTCTTGGGGTAAACTTCTTAGCTAAACCTGCTGTCAGTTTCACTTTCATGTAACTAACAAGGGCTTCACTCTAAATACTAGAAGTTACTGAATGTTGCAGTATTATTTTTGGGATGGGAGGGGGCAGGGAGGGAGGGGCATCACTGATTATTCTTGTTGGCGTTTTTTGGTTGCTTCTGTGAAAATACAGTAAGATTGTTCAGTTCATAGAAAATAGCCTTTGGCCTTAGTAAGAGTAGATGTATCTCTGGTATCTGTGTTGGTAATCGACAAAGGCTTAAGCCATATATATACCTACTTTCATACTTTTATATATATATGAAAGTGTATATATGTGTGTGTGTGTATATATATATACACACATATATATTTGAAAGTAGCTAATTGTTTATTATAGATGTTTTCTATGTTATGGCTAAGCAGTAGTTCTGTCGTAATTATTTTTTTTTATACGTAGTGTACCATTGATGAAATATTCTTTAAATCTTTTTTTCTTTCAGTGTTCTCAGTATTATTAAAGAAATATCTGCTTAATCAGCTGAAGACTTGAAAAAATGAAACATGATTTAGAATAGTAAAGTGGTTTGGTTGCTTAATACCAGTATTACTGTGAGTACAGAAGGGAGAAGTTCTGGGAGATAGTTCTGTTTGTTACAGTCATAAGATTTTGGCTGACTGTCTTGGTACCCTTGCTAGACTTGATTCCTCTCTCTCCTCAGATCCTGAAGGGTTAAAGTCTTGCAGGTCAGAAAGGTAGAAGGTTAGATAATAATTCCAAATTGGAAGTTTAGGAAAGTCTTTAAACTCCTTGATTGTTAGGTAGTATTTTAATGCTGTGTATGCTTATTTTGGCGGTAAAGAAAAATGGGTGAAGCAAGAGGAAAGGATAATGAGAGAGATTAAGGTAACTTTCAGGTCTGGAGGGGGGAAAAAAAGAAAAAGTCTGATTTAACCTTGCTTTTGGAAATTACATACGGATTATATTAATAATAGATTTTAATGAGGGAAGAGTGGTAGTGTGGCATATTCATGACTGCATGTTACTTGAACTTGCTCATGCTCAATTTGTTACTGGAGTTGATTGTTTTACTGATAACAAAGTTAAGCAGTAACATGGTAAGTTGTCTTATTAATTTTTTTCTTAATAGGGATTACATAAAGTAAGCATACATTCATTATTGAATTTTCTTTCTAGATAAACGAATTGGTGGATGCCCGTGATGTCAGCATTGGAGCCTGGTTTGAAGCTCATATAGAGAATGTTACCAGAGCAACAAAGGGACATAAGAATGGTAAAGCTCAAGGAAAGAGTGGTAACAGTTACAAAAGGACTAATGGAAACTTAAGTCAAGACCATTCTAGAGAAAATGCAAATAGTTTGGACAGTACACCATCCACATCTTATTCAGACTGTATGGACACTGATGAAGAAGCTATTTATCATATCAAGTATGATGAGTAAGTGCTCCTGATACTATTTTGAGGACATCACATATTGTTATTTGGTTTGTATAAACCAAGAATTTCTTGAAGAAGCTTGGAACCAAAGAAAGCAAGTTCAATATTACAACCAAGGAAAACAAAATTAGAAAAATTATAACATTTTCAGTTGGATATAGTGAGTCCATTGGGAGTAATGATATTTTTCATGCCTAAATACCTGTTAATTATTAATTTCTTTGTCTTCACGAAACTTAAAATCTATCCTTCTTAAATAAGAAAAAGAAAGTATATAACCGAATTTTTACTGTGGATTTTTTCCAAGTATTGTTTCAATTTTATTTTTTTTACTATTCCATGTATGTTCCTCTCATTGGTCCTGAAGGAGAACTGAGAGCAAATTTTGTTGCTTGATTTAAATCATTTTCATTTCAAATAGAATGGTTATGCACAAAATTGCAGAGCTGCACTTATAGTAAAGGTTTGTTACAGAGAACCTTGTGACTGAAGGCACGAAATTGATTCTGAACTTGAGAGAGGGCATTAAGGCTGGGTTGGGCTTTTATTTCTGTTTGTTTATTTCTATAGCAAACTCAAATTCAAGAGCCTGCAGGGTGTGGGTGGGAAACCCTGAGTTTGAAGGAATTTGTTATTTATGAACAGGTTTGGCACCACTTCATTTACTTGAGAAATTGGTCCATATTTATTTTTTTTCTAACATCTCTTAAAGCAATAAATTAAGTTTCTAAATGAATAAAAATTTTTAAATGAGTTGAGGACTTCTAATTTTTTGTACTGAGATTAGTAAAAATACTGTAGTTTGTGCATTGTAAGATTAAGGTAGAAGGATGAAAAGTATATTCAGCTTTAACTAAAAGTAGCTTTTCAAAATACATTTTTAAAATAAGTGTTTTGATATTATTTTAATATGTAACTGTGAATCAGATTTGGAATGCTTTTTTTGCTCATACTAGTAGCAGATACAACTTAATGCACTTTAACTCCTACATTGAGTTCAGAGTCTATATCTGCAGCTGTGTAAGTTTTCTGCTTAAAATGTTAGAGAATTATGAAGGTGAAAGTATAAATGTAAATATTCCATTGAATATTGAAAATAACTTAGTCAACCTGTGACCAAAATGAAGATACCTAGAAATTACATGTCTGTTGTGGTGTGATTTCAAAGACCCGTCTTCAATTACCTAGTTTTACAATACTGTGGATATATGTAAAATAGCAATTGGCGAGCATTTCTGAGAAACTGTTCCTATTGCTTTGAAATTATGTTCCTTTTGTAGATACTGTTGTTTTCCATGAGTTAAAAATACAGAAGTAGAAAATGTTTGCAGTATTTGGAATATTCTGCAGAAAAAAGATTGACCTGTGTGTGTGCTTCAGGTTCTAGCTGTTCCCTTTCAGCTGGTAGAGACAGTCTTTTTAACTCTTATAAGATTATGTATAGCAGCTGTATATTGTTAGCCAACAGAATTAAGTAAGGCACAGAAACACTATGTTGCAAGGTAATCACTGAAGTCACAGCTACTTAACTCATCAGTCTATAGTATTAGAAGTCTGAGCTTCTGAGAAGAAACACTTTTGGAAGGCATTCTGGAAAAGGAGACTTTCACGTTTATCCCTGATTGGCGTTTTGATGACTGTTACCAAAACAAATGTTTCAAGGTCTCACTTTTTTCTTGGCGTTACCTATCTTACATACTCAAACGGTAGCTATATGTGCACTTACGCCACCTTGTTTTCATACTTGTGTTTACCTCTAGTGTCTTGTATGCCACATGTGCATCCTGCCGCTTAGGTGCTTGATGTAGATAAATAGAGAGGTCATGGTGTGCTTTGCCACGCTGTCGTTCTGTGCTCCAGAAACTGTTTCATCTAATTATTTATCTCTGCATTCCCCTTCTTCAAGGTTTGTATTTTACTGTTAGTAATATCTCTTTATGCACAGTTACCTGTTCTGAGTGTTTTCCTCTTTAGATTCAGACTGTGCATTTTGCTTCCAGATGTACGTGGTATTTTCTGGTCTGACTTTGCTATGTTGTTTTGGAGAAGCTCTTTTCCCTTTTATCTCCTAGAGATGATGATTGGGAATATGATCTTGGGTGGTATGATTTCAGTTCTGCCTTGCCTACAGCAGGTGTTTTCTTGCTGTAACACCTGCTATATCTGAAACAGAATAAAAATGGCATACAACTGGATGGCATAAGCCTGGTACCTGTTAAAGGCATCCAAATTACTTGAATACATTGGAAGGAATAGGAGTCAGAAGTGGACAAAAGTGTACAACTTCTCAAACCATCATTAATGCTCAGTTTCCAGAGTATTTCTCTCTCTCTGCCTGTTATATCCTTCCAGTTTGGAAAAAAAAATCACCAGAAAGAAGGTTACAGCTGAGAGTTACCTGCAATGCATTGAGTTGGTTGTCTTGAACCCCTTGGCTGTAATTCAAGGCTTCATTGTGATGAATAGTAAATATACTTTACTGTACCACATGGTGGGTTTGTTTGTTTGGGTTTTGTTTGGTTTTTTTTTGCTGTGGTTTATGTTTAGTTTTGTTTGTTTGGTTTTTGTTTCCCCTCTGTTGGTGTTTCCCCTCTGTTGCTGGCTGGAACCACTAGTGCTAATAACAGTATTTGTATAGGAGATACTGGAAGTCTGTGCAACTACATCTCAGGACCAGGTCTTCCATTGTCATAAGCTCAATTCTTATAACATAATTCTCTTGGGGAGTTGGCTGGCCTTGCCTCACTGTCTCCAAACACACAGATCCATGTTTTGACTCGGATGACAGCCTGAAATTGTTCTTGCCTTTCTTGGCTGTCCCGTGGGTTTTCACACTATTTTCCTAGGTTCAGGACTGAGCTATGTGTTATTTGACATCATCTATCTCAGAACTGTGCAGCTGGATATTTTATCCAGAAAAGTGAAGCTTCACCTCAGTAGTGTTCTCTCAGACTGTGCTTTTCAGGAACATTCACCTTTAGCCTTAATAGCCTTTATGCTGGAGCATATTCCTCTCTACTTTGCAGTTATTTGGGATGGTAAGAGAATTTGTTGCAGAGCATGAAGAACTAATTAAGAATGTGCATCTAAAATGTGTCCAGAGGTCATGATGTGTTTACCCTCTCTCCACCGGTTTCAATTAGTCCTAGTGGACGGGTCTAGATAGGCCTGTAGCTGTGCTTTGGAGAGGCAGGGTCTATACTGTCTTGCTTGTATGTTCCACATCTGATTGTTTGAAATTAGTTAGAACAACATCAAGAGATCTGATGTTCATTTGGCTTTGGTTTTCTAACTGGAAGTATTTGATAGTCCCATCAAGTGAAGAATCCAATCAATTACTAATTTCTTCTCAACAAGGTAACTTTTAGGTCACTGTTCTCCTAAGAACAGCTATTCTTAAAGGATGAAGCAGGACTTGTCTATCCCTTAAGTGAGAAAGCTGGTTTTAGTAGTAGTGCTGCTAGATTTGCATATCACAAGTCCTGTGTGAAACTTAAACAATTTTTTTTTAAGGTTTTAAGTATAGTAAATCCCACTTTGTTCCTTAAGAATGTACATCCTTTGAGGGGCTGAGTTTAAATTTGATCTTCTTTCTGCTTGTTGTTTAAATAGAGAAGTTAGAGTAAATATGAAGGGGGAAAAATGACCTTCAGGCAGTACCATCTCTCTTTGCATCCAGTTGTGTCTTCTGCCTGATAGTTGTCTTCTGCATTCAGTTTCCGAATGCAGTCTTTTCCTTGGAGGCAGCATTGTTTACAGGTGTGTTTCTATTCCTACTGGTGTTGTCTTCCTCCCTTTCTGCCACTTTATTCACTGTATTTCCATTTCACCTTTGCACTTGTTGGTATTGCAAAGAGCCATTAAAGACTTTGAATTGAAGGGTATGCTATTGAGTTTGATACGCTGCTATCACACATCTCCTCTTCTGCTCTGAGCAGCTGTCTTCAGTACAGAAGAAGAAGAAGAAGAAGATATAAACGTATCTTGAAGAGAAGAAACCCAAATCTTCATTTGAAAGGACTCATGAAGAATCTTATCACCTGCTTAAGTCCTAAAGTTAATTGAAATAACTGTAGGTAGAGTCTGCACCACAGCTTGCTTAAGAATCACTTCTAAATCAGGAGCAGGACACTTCAGTAGCTTAATGTTGCACAATAAGGACATATCTTTTCAAGTTGTGTCATACAGAAGTTTGGTCTTTCCACTTCCTTTTTGTCATATTTGTTGCTTGTGCAACACAGAATATAGTCTACTTTCTTTCAGGGAGACAGTTACCTTACTCCGAGACTTAACCTGTATTGGTTAATTCTTCCTGAAGGAGTGGGAAGACTTGACAGTTTACAAGTACTGTCTTTTCCTTCCTTTTCCTGTTTAAGTAAGTTGTGATGAAGGCCTTCCGTTTAAGGCAGCTCTCAGTAGTAGTCACAGGTACGCTGCAGCCTGAGAAATGTCAGTATGCCTACCTGTATTCAAGTGTACATTTAATGTGATTCAAATGTAGGTAGCTTTTTAGGATCATAGTGTTTGGCTGATGATAAGCCTTCTCAGGTTTTCTGTCAGTCAACAGAGAAGTTTAAGTTGAACCTTGAAGTAGTATCTGCATGATGTGTCATAAAGCACACTATTTGTGGTTATGTGTTCTAGGGAAATAGATATTATAGTGAGTATCTGTTTACTTGATGCTTAATGAGCTGTGGAGTGATGCCCTGTGAACTCTTTCAGATCTGGAAGCAGTCTGAGGTCTCTCTGTTTCTCAGCCCGAGAGATTATGACCAGGTCTCTGTCAATTCTGTGTAGGATGTGTCTGTGATCTGCAAGAATTTACATGGATGTCTTTTCTTTTTTGAAAAGAGCCTGTCTGAATGGCATTGTAAGCAGTTACTATTAGAGAGGTTTCCTAAAAGCTTTACTGAATTCCTGCATCTCTGAATGCTGCAGGAGTTAAAAGTGTTTAGTAGTAGATTTTATTTTTTTTTTAAGAGTAGATGTTTCTTCCCCCCCCCCCCACTTGTTAATGTTTCCATTTGCTAAAATATCCTTTGTCATTATTGGTGAACAGGAAGGCTTTGACCTGGTGAACTTAAGTTTTCAAGTACCTTAGGGTTCTTGTCCTCATCATGGTGTCTCTTCAAAGAGGAGAAGCTCTTTGGCTGGTACTTTTGTTTGTGTGATGATCTTGAAGACTGTATGTTAGTCCTTGCCTCTGTATTGGTACACCATCTTTCAGTGGGTTTCCCAGGCTTCTCTCCTTCACTGAAGATAATGTTTCTGCTGGGTTTGTTGAGAATGCTACAGTCTCTGAGGCATCCACGTAACGGAGTAGAAAATGGATAGTTAATGATAACCTTCAGAGCCTGTTGCAATCAGCTTGCTGCTTCAGTTCAGGTGACTTCCCTGATTTTTCTCACTTCTGCAGGAAAAATGACAATCTGCAATGAGTTTCAGTTTTTTAGTAGTGCGGTTTATGGGTTGGTGTTTTGGGATTTTTTTGTTTGTTTTTTTTTTGTTTGTTTATTTCATTGTGTGGGTTTTTTTGGTGGCATATATATATATGTATACATATATATTTCCTTTTGTACCTAGTCTAGATTTTGTCTTAAGCTGAGGTTCGACCTGCTTTTGATTTTGGTTAGAAAACTAGTTCTATATTATTCTTAAATTTATGTAGCTTTTCATAAATTGGGTGTAGAATAGATATCGTTCAGCTTGCTCGTGACCAGTTACTTCAGATGCTCGCTGTGTCTCTTTGTGTTGTTAGATGGAAGATCGAAGGATACAGCAGTCTTAGACGTGATTGCAGTGGCTGCTAGTAGCTTCACAACCTGTTGCAAGACTGCTAAGGCAAAGCTTAAGTTGTATGTTTTTAACTCTGACGTTGTTAAAAAATGCCTTGTAGAGTACTCAGTTACATATCGTAGAGTAGTCAGTTATGTATTGCTGCTAGCAGTGCATTCATGCATATATTCCCTGTACCAAAAATACAGGGTGGGATGAATGGGTAGAGGAGGATGTGTGCAGATCTAGGCCTGTTACAGATGCAATTTTTACAGAATGAACCTGAGTAATACATTTCTAAGAAATAAAATTACTGATGGCTATTCCACGTCATTCTTCATCATTGAGGAGTTAACAGCTGTAATTTTCTTCATGATCTAGTAAAACATCTGTGTTTACTGGTTTTGTCTATAAGTTACTGATTTTGGTGCCTTAGCAAATGAAATAAAGAACTTCTATTGTACTACAGTCAAATATTTTTACTAATTAGGACCCATGGTCCTCAAGAATAAATTCACTTACAGTTTTGCTAAACTTTGTGGAACCACTTAACAAAAAGAGATTGTGTGTGCATTGAAGGTAAAAAACATGTAAGACTATGCCATTGCGGTACCTCTACTAAGCCTTGGTTGATATGTCTCTCATTAGCCAGTTAGTCCTCCATAAGATGTTTATGACATTTTTGTCATGAAAATGAAAATTATTATGGAAAATACCACAGTATATGTGAGTCTCAGATCATGGAAGTGGAGTCCAGGAAGAGATTAGTGGTAGCTTGTAAAAGAAGGGGACTGATCTTATTTGTGTGGGACACCTGTTGGACTCCTGTGTTCCTGTTAATTGAACTAATTTGATTTTTATCAATGTCTCATTTTTAGATGGAAGGTTAAGTTATTAAACTAAAAGTTGAGAGAGCTCCTACTTGAAATACTTTTAAAAAAGTTTGTTCATTTCCCTGTACCCTATCTTGCCTGAATGTAAAACATTTTCTCCTGTATTATTTCATGGTGTAGGAGCTTTGAAAAGCCTCTAAGTACAAGAGAAGAAGGCCTTTTAAGGGGAGTTCTAAGTTGTCAAGAACATTACTTAAACTTTTTTCTTATATATCTATTCTATTTATTCAGTACTAATCAGGGTTACAGACAGTAAGAGAAATTCACCTTGAAAGTGATGTGAGGAGAAACAGTTCCCAATGAAGGCTAAAAGTATTACTGATCATCCTTTCTATAAAGAAAGGAGACAAGACTAAATAATCAAAGGCATTTGAGTTCACAGGCTGTGATAGCCTAGTACTCTGAAATGCTCTGTCCTGCTGTAGCCATTATCCTTCCCAAAAGAATCTTCCTATTTCAGGTGAGTTTCATTTGTCATTTGTAGCACAGATTGTTAATTAACCTTTGAAAAATAAAGTACTTAAAGTATAGTTCTGTGCTTTCTTTAAAAATGTGTGTGTCTGTGTGTGTGTGTGTGTATATATATATACACACACACACCCCCATATTAGGAAAATTATGATTTTACTGTGTTGTCAGGGTAAAAAAATTCAGTCATCCTATGTGCTGTGTAAGTAGCATGCCAGACACAGGTTGAGAGTTGGAAAGCACAGAATATATTTTGAGGAAATGAGAAGAAAAGTTGTAAGTACTATCTGGTCAAGGAAAAAACCCACTTTCTCCTTGAAAGTGTGTCTTCAGCTGAAGAGGTTGTCAAGAGAATACTAGTCTTAAACTTGCTGTTCCTTTCCCCAGGAGTGGTTTGAAGAGTAGACTTATTTAATGGGTGTATTTTCCAGAATATTTTGTGGTGAAATGTACAAACAAGGGTTGTAGGCTCGGATTCAATAGAATGATAATTCACATGAGTGCTACTGTTGGTACATTGAGTTTGGAGACCAAAAGATATACACCATTGTCAGATGAGGTGGTCATTGCTTCTTATTCTTCCCTTACTTAACTGTATACACCTGATAATTGAGTTGCATTGGATTTGGTGGTTCTGTGGTTGTACAGTGAAGTGTTCTTGCCTCCTAATCTATCTAAAAACTAAGTTAGTATTACTGTTTTTCATGTCACTGATCCAAATGAATTTACCTGTTGGCTGTGCAGTTGAGACATAACAAGGGAAAGAATTACTGCTTCTTTGAGAAGTGGCTACTTTGAGCAATGTTAGTGGATGTATATGATGCAAACAGTTCTGTCTTCTGTAAAGAAGTGCCAGAGTACATCCCCTTGCACAAAATGTATTTCTCAGCTACCCCTTGTAAACATGTGTAATATTTGACTTACTTCTTCAAATACCTTAAGCACAGGAAGTGGTGCATATCAGGATTCTGTATGCTGTAAAATTCCTATTGATATTCCCACAGTTGAAGAGAGGAGGCTGGGGAGGGATTTCTTTTGAAGGATACAAAGTTAATTGCTACAAATTTGGGAGCTACAGACTGTAGCTATATTATGGCACTTGTCTTCTGTTTGTGTTGACCACTTTGGAATTTCAGAAGGCACGTGAGAGCTGTATCATCTACCCAGTAGGATTTTCTCTTAAGACAATCTTATCCCAAGAGAAACATTTTTTTCTTTGACCTTCAGTCAGTAACAAGCATTTTTCTGTCATTGATTTGAACTATTTGAGCACCTCCCCTAGCTGCAGAATTTTGTTTTCTAGTTTGTAGTATTAACTTACTTACTCATTCAAAATTGCCTCTGATACAAATTATTAGACGATGCTAAAACAATAGGAGACCTGCTAGTCACATACATATGTAAGTCTTCATTCTTTATGTTCTTACAAGAGAAAGTGTCACTGTGGTTTGGCTCTTTGGGCATATAGTTCAAACTCAGTGCTTTATAATATCAAAGTGTTTGCATGTGTTACCATTCTGGGTTTTACTAGTGTTCTGGCATTTACTATAAGGCTTTGATCTTGGAGGATGTAGATACTTTCTGCAAACTGAAAAGGAAATAGAGGAAGAAGATCCAGGTGCTTCTTGTGCCGCTTCAGAAAGCGCATGAGATGAAGAGAGGGAGGCTTTGCTGTCCTAGTGGTTGCTGGAGAGAACATCTGAAATATCAAATGAAACTTTTTTTTGCCCTTTAAACCTAATAACCTAATACTTGCTTGGAAAAAATGGTGTTATCAGTGAGAATGTAATTTAACTATTTCTACTTATTTGTTTGTTTTTAAATAGTTTTAATTGTTGTCCTTGCACAGTCACAGGACTGCACACCTGTGGAAAGACTTTTCGAAAACTAAGTCTTTAAGTCATTGCATGACTTGGGGTCCTGTGGGCTAGCTAGTGAAGCAAACCTGTTTTTTCATTAAATTGACATTATTTAGACTCATTACACAAGTTTTGTATTAAAAAATCAACCTTGGATATATTTCTTGGAGAATCTGAACTTCTGTTTTGATACTCTGTTTACATTTAGTCTTCTTTCCATGTTGTCCACACCAAGCAATGGTGTAAGTCTAGAAGTTAATTTTTTCTTACTCTGAATTAAAATCATAGTAAAGTAAGATGTTTCTCTTCAGGCTATTAATATGACTGCTTAGTGTTTAAGGTGCTTAATTCCTTAATTATTAGTTGTTAGATAAGGTGTGCAAGATCTTTTTTATTTTCTGTGTGACTGATTTTTATCTGTATTGATACTAATTTTTCCTTCCAGTCTGTCTTTGGAACTTGAAATGCGTTACTTTTATCTTGTAATAAAAAATGTCAGACCTACTGGTCTTCTTTTGAAAGTGGAAAACCACAGTTTATCCCAGTGATTCTTTCTTTTTTTGTCCCATTTGTAATTCTGGTTTAGATGTTCTTCCTGTGTAGCAGCATTTGCTTTCTCAAAATACTATAGCAAAATTAAGCTTGTTATTTCTTCAGGTAGCAAATTGTTTGGGGGGTTCTGGTCGTGTGGATGTAGTTTTTGTTCAGGTTTACCTTCCTAGCAGACTTACATTTTCTGAGTTCATTGCTTTTTCTTTCATCTTTTTTTTGTGCCTTTCTATTACTTCCTTTCTGTGTGTATATTGAATGATTTTTTTCTGAGTTTGTTGATTGGGAAAATATAATTTTGTTATACCAGTATCAGAAAATATTAATTTAAGAAATTACATGTCTGCACTAACATTCCTTACCATACTGGTATGGAGAGGGAATGGAACATTCTTGACTTTTGTTTCAAGAATTTTATCTTTCCAGTTTCAGCTGTTCTGGTAACAACTGGTGAAAAGTGTCAAGTTCTCAGTAAATTGAGCAGGCATCTGTATGCTCTTGACATAGGGCTAATATTTTTTTAGTACTTTAAGTGTTTTAGGAAGGAGCAGATACTTCATGGCTGATTCTTTCCTATGGAAATTGTCTACACAGATAGGAGATCTTACATTATTGCTCTGCGGTTGTTTTAGTATTTACAGTTAGAAATGTGGGGAAAAATTACAGGGAAATACAGATTAACAGTGAACAAAAAGCTTCTTATGGGTGATATTCATTAAACTGTTATGATTCTGCTTGCTGTTATGATGTCTGCTTTTTTCATTATTAGGTGCCAAGTGTCATGAAAAACATGGAAACCCCAAGAAAATGTGTACGCTTTTTTTTAAGCTTAAAGGTTGAATTGTGTTTTCAGTTCAACTGTACTGAACTTATGCTAGTCCAGTTGAAACACTGCTGTGAAAATGCTTCTGTCGTCCTTTGAGGGTCATCTTAGGATTTAAAAAGTAACTCAATAAATAAGAATACAGTTTCAGTAACATTCATGTCTAATGGTAGTTCTTTATTATACCTTAGCAGAATGGGTTTTTCACTTCTTGAGGCTTGCTAGAAGATCATATTTGTTCTCTTTATGTTTTAATTTATCCATATAAGCCCACATATTCCCATTTTGTGATACTGTGTTTAAATATTACTCTTGAATATTTAAGGGGTTAGGGGAAAATTAACGTGGAGATAGTAGCATTTTCTGGCATGAATGTGTGTTTTTTCTGTACTTGGATAAATCGTGGCATTAGATGCTCTTGAGGGCACAAGTTTACTGTGGAAATCCTGTTTACTACTATTTTTGTAATGAGGAATTAGTGGTACTATGCTTAATATATGTAGTATGACTCTATGATTTTGAGCCTAACTCATGACAAATGCCGTTTCTGCTGTTCTGCCTGGAGTGTTGAATATGGACAAATATAAGTGATAAACTATCTGTTAGCATTCACCAGTGTCCATAAAAGCATATTTCTGTGTGTGAAGGTGCAGCAGCAGAGCATTCAATGTCTGAAATGTGATGTAAAAGGCAAGTGATATATCTCACCTGTTTGTTGGCAGTCTTTTTCCTTGCAAAGTTTTTTAGCTTAAGTTTCTGACCATCCATTAAGATTAAAAACTCACACAGTGAACAGTCTGCCTTCTATTTCTTTCTTTGGAGAGCAGTTTCTTTGTTTCTGTCAACAGGGAGGGGATGTTTTGGTAAGTGATCTAGTTCTAGTCATTTCATGATAAGCAGTCTTCTTTGTTAGGGTTCTTGCATCAGGTACTTCCAAGAACAGAGATTGCTAACAAGGACAATCTTTGAACTTTCTTAGTGGTGTAGTGGGAGAGATTCTGTGCTGAGCTGTATAGGAGTGGGAAGGTTGACACAAATCTGAATTTGGAAAAAAAATAAATTAATCATTAACTAAAAAATGTATTTGTCCAAATGTCTCCCAGGAGAAACAGAACCTGAACGAGTTTTACTTTTAAAAGAGAATAGGTTTTTCAGATGGAAGTTAAATTCCTGTGAACATAAACTGTTTTAAGTTGCACATTTTTGTTTTAATTTTTTAATTTTTATTTTCTGCAGTGACACAGGAACTTTTTAACTGTGTTTTTGTTATTTTTACCGTCACACTAATCTCATATCTCACTTGATTATTTCACTGTATATGTAAATTATGTCTATTTTTTCATCTGTCTTTAGTTTCTTGATGTTTAAGCCGCATTTTGTTTTGGAGTTCAGGTAATCTCAGTCTTCATTTACTGTGTGGTGCTGTATTCTCCAGGCTTCAGGAAGGGTTTATTGTAAGATGATTGAAACTGACTAGAAGCTCAAACAAAGCTGTCTCAAGATTTTAGTAGCCGGTTGTACTATAAAGCGATGTCGTTATTCAGGCACTCAATAAAGTAGACATTATCTCCATAGGTTGCTTTTTGTTTTGTCTTATTACCAGTAGGTGAATCTGTCTTACATTTTCTGTGGATATTACAGTCATAACATTCATAATTATTGCAGTATAACTGTATAATACTTTTGTTAAAGGAAAACTGCACAACATAAATATAAACCCACAAATGTTAGGTTTGAGGTACACACTCAAATTGGAAACAAAACCAAGTAAAATTTACAAACAGTGGAGACTTACGTCATATGAGCCTGTCATTTGGATAATGGCTAGATCTGAAGCACCTGTCTTGCAGGTCTTTATAATTATGAACTGAAAATGTTGGGGGAAAAAACATTCTTTGATTTAACTTTTGTAAGTAGTTAAGGATATAGTTTTGTATTTGAACATGGGTTTATCTAAAGGTACAGCCACTTTTAAAGTGTCGTAGTTCATGTTTCTTTAAACAGGAAAAAAGTTTGATAAATCTTACCACAAATTTAAGGTGCACCCTGGATATATATGCATGGTAGAAAAGAAAGAATGGCCTGGAGATAGAATGCCAGATCTATCCCTGCTTGTACGCCTCACCCACCCCCACCTCAATTCCTCCTTATCTGTAGTGATAAACTGGGGTATTAAATTTAATAGAATGCATAAAACAAAGCCAAATGAACTTGCTTGAAATGTCTCCAATTACATTAGTGGGCTTTAAATGAACTGTTTGGGAGTAGACTTCCTTATTTGTTATTGTAGTTGTATCAGAGTCTCATGCTGTTAATGACAGCATATTTCTTTACATAATAATGTAGTAAGTGATAATGTACGATTTCCCCAAGACTTAGAAATAGTTAAACATGCCGAAAGCGACAGAGCCGTACTTCTATTAGTAAGATTTTGACATTACAGTTTTGTAGTGCTATTTTAAAAACGTATATTAACTATAAAGCATGAGATTTTTTGCTAAAGTGCTGATGGTTGCATGACAGAAATATAATTTATCATACATCATCCTCAGCCATGTGTCTTAAGAAGGAAGAGTGAATACTTCTGATAGCACCTGTTTAGAAGCATTAGATATGTATTCATTCCCTCTGTTAAATTTGTACTGTGACCTCATCTAGTACTAGTTAAAAGGTGGAAGATTCTTTATTTGCTTACAGAAAGGAACTTCATCATTGTAGTCTAGCATCTCTCTTTTTACTTTCTGTACAGGCCAGCCTTTTTCTGCTCACATTGTTTTCATCATATCCATATTGTGCTGATTTTTCCATCACATGTACAAAGTATACAGGCTCTGCTATCGTTGAATAATTGCTTTGTACAAAGGATTTAAGAAGGCGGATTTAAGAAGGCGGTGGATTTAACCTGAGAAGTTAACATCTCTGATCTTATAACCTTTCTTTCTTCACTTGGGATTTTTAGTTGTACTGCTGTCAAACATCACTATTAATTCTGCTAAATGAGTCTTTTTCAACTTGGAAAAGAGTTGAAGATCTTCAGATATTATTCACTAGTCTTTGATTTTTGCATATGTGTTGTGATGGCATACAGCAAGACAGGAGGAAGAAAACAGTCTTAGAAATGATAGCAGCTTGTGGGTAATACTGTGTAAAATACTGTGTAAAAAGTCATCAAGTTTCAGTGAAAAATAAACTAAGGCTTCTTAATATTATTTAGTGAACCGTTAATTCCTTTTTATATTGCATTTCTTACTACATCTTGCTAAGAGAAGTACGTTGTCAAGACGAGGAATGATTCCTGCTTTTTTATCTTTCTAGATTTTTTTTTCCTTTGTAATTTAAAGGGAGAAATATTTTTCATTAGTTTATGTATCTATTGAAAGTCTTAGTTATGTTTCTCACTACATTCTGTAGTTAGACTTTTTCTTTAAAGCATGGTGCATGGAATGTGGACGTGGACTGTATTTACCACATGAATTTAATATACTATGTTTGTAGGGTCAAATTTTTAAAAGTAACTATCCTAGAGGTGATGTTAGTGAAGTTGGTGGGAGTGGAACAAATGCATGAAAGCACAGCTAAAATAGAAATGTCCTGAGTTTAAAACCATAGTTTTAATCTTCACTGTGTTTCCATTGTGATTTGAACCAGAATATTGAGAGTAACATGGGACATGTGTGTGCCAAAACCTTGAACTTCATCTCATTCCAATTGAAGTTATCCAGTGCTTAGAGATTTATCTACTTATTCAAATTTTTTTCTGAGCAAGAAAACTCATGAAGGCTGTTTTTTTCCATTTGAGATTAGTCAAATTTCTGGCCCAAAAACTAAGCTTTCAAAAGGTTGTTAGGTCATAAATTTATACTATGTTTCTTCTATGCCCAAAATACTTTTAAAAACTTAAAGATTTTTGAGAAATTTTGTCTGTGGCTTAATTCTTACTGTTACAGGAGTTGTAATCATTACTGTTGTTGATTTTCCTTTTCAAGGTACCCAGAGAATGGCATAGTAGAAATGGACACCAGTAATCTTCGACCTCGAGCAAGAACCATTCTGAAGTGGAGTGAACTAAAAGTGGGTGATGTGGTGATGGTTAACTACAATGTTGAGACTCCAGAAGAAAGAGGATTTTGGTTTGATGCAGAAATTACCTCTTTGAGAGAAATCTCAAGGACTAACAAAGAGGTTCATGCTAAAATTCTTCTGGGGTAAGATTTGTTTGACCAACTCATAAAATCTCTACAAATGTTATGAATTAAGATTGGGATTTAATTTTTTTTGTGTCTACCAGTCATCACTAGATTAAAACTAATGTCATACTTTGATTCCACAGCTGTCTGTGTCATGGAATTACAACGTGTGGTATTTACAACATGCAGACTTAGCTATTAATCAGTATTTTTACATTTCATGAGAGTACTAGAGGTAACATAGGTTTCATGTATTATCTGTGATTCAAATTGATTGGAGTGTGTCTTATACATATGTGATATTTATATTAATTTATATCATATATATATGTTCAAATCTATTGAAAGCTGAAAAATCTATTTTCAGTAATTTTGAAATAATTGGGAACGCCTAGGTGTCAGTGAGTATTAGTCATCTCTGACAATATGAGTAAATTTCTGAACTGGCTGATTGGATCATGAAAGAATGTTAGCTGCTGATCAGTAAAACGTGGAACTGTGGGAATTACGAGTTGAACTCTTTGCTTTGTTTTCCTATTTCATTTAAAAACTTTTGCACAATTTTTTTAGGAGCAACGTTTTCTACTGAAATCCGTATATTGCATGGCTGTCAGTAAGCTCTGTGATTGCCTTCTTAGGCGTAAACAGATGACCAGTGTTTATTGGTACTCTTCTTGAGGAATTCACTGTGAACTTCCACCTCCTCATAAGCTTTCTTAAATCCTTTAACACTATCCTTTTCTGACACAAAAGACTTATTTTTGCAAATGCATCCAGGCTGCCACCTCCATCCCTGCAGGACAGGGGTGAGGGCAGGGTGAATGAGTACTTATATATTAGGAGTGAAATTTATTTTAAAATTAAACTTGAATGAAAGTTTCTTTTTTATGTAAGAAATGACAGATATAGTTTTCATATGTCCCCCTTGTACTCAATGAGAAGTATTGTTGTTCATTGGATTACTTGCGTATTAATGTATTTTTCCTTATGAGAAGGTTGCAGTATAGGACATGGTTAACTGGAAGAGACAAAGAAGACATGATCAGGTGCAGTTCAATAGTTTGTGTAACAAATGCAATCATAGCTAGTACTGGGAAGTAGGAAAGATGTTGACTTGGTAAATCATACAAGTAAATGAAAATGTTCTGTGAATGTCTTTTAATTTTAGAATAACAGGAGTTTTATTAGACAATCTCAGTGCATTATAGTCTTCTTGTATTAACTATAGCAGAGATGCAGACTTGTGTTATAGGCAAAGCAAAAAAACCCCAAACACTTAAAATATAAAGGAAAAAGGAACTGAGTAGATTAAATTGTTTAATCAATCTTAAATTATTAAATTGGGAGAGAGATTAAGAAATGGAAGCCAGTGTAGAAAAATGAAGATTTTCATTGTAATGCATTTAATATTTGTATGTCATGTGGTGAATCAGAGATGGACTTCATGATTTTCTACAGAATTGCCCAGATAATCAGTTTACATGAAGTTCAAATGTCTGTTGATGGTGTTATTTAAAACTCTTGTCTGCATGAATTCTTTCACAGTTTTTGACATTTATTAAAATATGATAATCAAAATATGTTTTATATCAGCAAAAAAAGCATATGGTGGCTAATAAAAAATTCTGTTCATGGTAGTTGGAACTCTATAGGATAGTCTTAATGTAATCTAAATAAGCTGGTACACGTGCTTCAGATTTGAGGATGTTAACGTGGAATACTGTGGGTACAGTGGCAGTGCAATGGGGTTCCTCGTTGTATTAACTTGGACTGTCTGCTGAAAGGAGTTTGGAGGTAAAAAACCACACTGTTGACGATTATCTTATTCTAAGGTGGTGATTTTAAGTCCATGTTCCAAATGGAATCTTATTTCAGTGAATTTTCTTCCTGACCAAGAATGCAGGCTTCTTTTATGTATTAATAGATTGTCTGTGCAACAATCAACTAGTTCGCAGAAAATAAAGTTACCTGAGCTCTGCCATTTCTGAATTCTATCAAGGAATAATTGTGTTTCACCTGTGGTACTTAAGTCATTGCTCTCAGCGGTAAAAGTACAAGATATTTTTGCTAGTATTCATAAACTTGTTTAAGCAACATGCTGTGCAACAAGAATCACTTTACATTTCAAATATGCTTGTTTTCAAAATAAAATCCAGTCTCTTAGTGTTTCAATGTTATATTAATATATACTAATATACCAATATAATGTAAATGATGCACAATACAAAATACATAAATGTAAATTAGTTTAATACTACAGTTGTAGACTAAGATAGTAGTGTAACATAATAACATACTTAACACATGAATATTCTATAATTTAGTATTGATATCCTGAGTTCTTACTGTAATGTTAGCATTAGTTAATTGTTTTAAATAAAGGTGAAATCTATTCCGGATTCCTTATATGTTAGTGATGAATTGATGGTATGTTTGTGACTAATTACTTGCAAACTTATTAAGAACAACCTTAGAAAGCAGTAAAGGGAGAAAGCGTTCTTAGTATTGCTTCAGATATATTATTGGCTTAGACTTTTTTCCCTTTCTGGTATTAGTATAGTTTTGCGTACAATAGTTGAATGTTTGATTTATTGATCTTGATTGCTTTTGACAGAGACTTTCTGAAGCTGTTGGCATGATGACTCTCTGTGGTGAAGCTTAGGAATTGGTAGAATTTGTGATGAGTACTTTTTTACTGTATCTGACCTACATGCTTTTAGTGTTACTTGTACTTGTGTCTCCATCATAAGCTAAAGGAAATGTCCTGTACAGTCTTTCACCGTTAGTTTATCTTTTGGGAACCAGATATGGATTCGAGAGTATTATCAAAGAGAGGCATGAGACTGAACGGGGGAGAAATTAGACATCTTTACACAGAAGAATTGACCACATACTAATAATTCTAATGTGTACTGTATTTGCATTGCAGCTAAAATTTGTGGTTGCAGGATGTCTGAAACCTCTTCAAACTGTGTCTCAGGTACAAGCGCTAGGGAGATGGCACTGTGTGGAGTACCGTCAGGTCTCTCATGACTGTGTGTGCATGCTTATTACACAGTTCAGAGTAGTCTCTCTGTGTGTGCTGCCTCAGAGCTGATTTTAACTAAATTTGCGAGGTGTATCTCTTTTTCAGGGGTATCTTCTGTTTCATCATGGAGGCAGTTATTTGTAATTCAGAGCAATATATGACTTGTCTTTTTTTGCACTTCAAATGTGATCTGTCAAATGCCTGTTAATGGTGGGTACTTGGCTGGTGCTGACTGATGTGACTGAAATCACCACACCAGAACAAACTGAGTTAGTTCAAATGGTGCTTTGCATTTTCTCTTTGTTAGACTTCAAGATAAATAGAGACAAAATCAGGTTTTTGTTTTCAGTTGGCCTTCGAAAATTTGGGTTTAGCAAGGTCTCTGTCAATACCAAGCCTTGTATTTTGTTTAAGCCTTTGGATTTATACAAGAGTATCAGAAAAATCTATTCATTCTGCAGATTTTATACCTCTTTGACTGAGGGAAGATTTAGAGTGTTCAAGGTCTTTACCCAAGCAGCAGAATGGAAAATAATAGAAAGGGTCCTAAATTTTCAGTGTGAGGCTTCCAAAAAGGGAGGACTGTTGTGTTTGCAGATCAATTTTTCTAGTTTTCAGACATGCCAGATCCAGGACTTATCTTCCTCATTTGAACACAATTTCTGGTTTTTTATTTTAGTGTTGGTCGGGGTGGAATTATTTTTGAGGTTTTTTTGTTTGTTTGTCCTTTTAATGTTCTTTTAGATTCCTTTTATTTGTGTCTCACGTGTGTTCATTCTCAGAAGGCAGTGTGAAGTTTTTACATGGTCTTTATGCTACCTATGCAGATCTTAATTTTAGCTGCCCCTTCTACTACTTTAATAGCTTTGCAAAGTTACAGAATTTAAACACATTACAGAATAGCAAACTAACAGAGAAACAAATCTTCCATGTTGTTCTGGATGATTTCAAGGTTTCTTGTACATCAATGGATTTCTATCTAGCTAGTCTAGAAAATAAAAGTTATTGGCAGTTGTACCTTGCTTTGACACTGAGAGAAATAAGAGTACCATACTTCCTATCGCTCTTAATATGTATTATGATAATCAACATATCACAGCTGTGATACTTTGTCATACTTCATAGGTGCCCACTAGTGGAGTTCTCATACTATGTTTGTTCTTTAGGCCTGGAATTTCTGTCTACATGGCTTATCTCTTACTAATACTTGTATACTATTATGGTATCACTTTATGCATAAAACTTTTCAGTTTATTTTTTAATGTAGCGTCTTTGAGTGTCGCACGTTGATCTGGGAAGACATTGTTGTGCTTATGTGGAATATGAAAAACATTTACTTGGAGCCACTGTTTAAAATAGCTTTCGTGCTGTATTGGCAGCTATTCTAGTAGTAAGAACTCTAATTGCTGAAGAACTTGTTTGCAGCTTTCTTGCCCAGGCATAAAAATGACGTATTTCTTCTAGGCAACAAAACTTCTGAAAGGGTGAATTTGTCTCCCTCTTTCCTCTTCCTCTTATGACTTCAGTGGAGCTGGTCACCTTTGAAGAAGAGACCTCCTTTTGAATCAACACAACTGTTTCAAATCAAGATAGATTCTGATTGTCCGAGAAGCCTGCTGGGATTTTTCATGGCGATTTTATAGAGGTGATGCCTAGAGCTACTTAAGCATTTCTGTGAACTGCTTTTCCCTAGTCTCTACAGCTCTTTTTGTGATACACAGCCTTAGGTAATAATCTTGCAATTCCTAACAAGAGTGACAGGAAGAATACAGGAAGAATATTTTGGGTCCCATTTAATTATCCTGCTGGACAAAAGAACTCATGTTTGGAGATGTGTGTGAGAGAAAAGAACCTTCTGTTTGAACACAAGTAGTTTATTGGAAATGAAATCAAATTGTTTATTTTTGAATTTCAGATTAACTTTTGAGCTTGCTTAGGTTGTGAGAAAAAACTCAATTAGAAGAAAATGAATGTGAGGACAGAATATTATTAAAGAGACTTTTGGAGTAGCTTACAGTGCCCCCTTTTTACACAGAAAAAGGTGCAGGACAAACTGCTCAAATGGTGGATCACTGTCAACTACTGGGATTGGCGAAAGATTGTTGTCTCTGATATGTTTTTTCAGTCAAATGTGAGGGGCAGAAGAGTAGTATCTGAATGAGAATAGCTCATGAAGAAAGCATGAACAGAGTGATTCCTTTAGCCCACTCACCGTGGTAATTGTCCTTTCTACCAAGATCATAAATGACATATAGTACCTTGGTTCAGCACCTATGAAATAAAACTCAGCAAGTTCAGAAAGAACTAATATATTTTGAAGGATATTTGGCTGATTTGTAATTACAGATACCCTTTTCATGTTTTCTTTCTCCTTCCCCTTCTTACTCTTTGGACAAAAATTTTCCTTTTATAACCACTCTCTCAGTAGTTCTGTACATCACAACTATTCCCCCATATGCATTGTTTTCTTCCATGCTTTGTTTTCCTTCTTTAAAGCGGACAAGTCTTCAGAAAGTTCCATGGTGCAGAGAGGAGTGGAAGGATTATGGTTTGAAGAATGCATACCTATATTTATTTCTCTTTTGTGAAAGAAATATTTTATCTCTTGACATTTCCCTTTTCCTGACTCTTAAGCAGAGAGCATAAAAATTAATTTATTTGTGCCATTTTCTTGTATACTGCCTGTTCTTAACTGATAGTGTGGAGGAACTCATATTTCATTGAGTGTTTAAATTTTATTTCCCAAAATGAAAGGAAAGTAGACTAGATTCTTGTTATTCATGTTGAGTTGTTTGTATTATGAACATACTGTTCTTTTGTCTTTAAATTTAAAAATTTTTAACTGCAAACCAAGTCGGCCTTACTAGAGATGATGTTATCTCTCAAGCTAAGTAGCTTGGTTATGTAAGCACTTCTCAGCCCTGCCGCTGAAAGGATAACACTTTGGAGGACGAGTCTTCCCAAAGGAAAGGAGAAGGCAAATTCTGTGCATCAAAATCTAGTTAGTTGCTTTCAATACCATGGGGCCCATAATTAGGTTTCCCATCTGTACCTGAAAAGTCCTTCATCCTCAAGTGAGAGAAGAGCATCTATGTCAACAGACTGGCCGTCCTGGTGAGTAGAGCTTTGAGTGGTGAAGGGGCATTGTGAGGAGGTATTGGCATGTTCATGGAAAGCAGTGGTATATAGGGTGGGGGGAAGAAGCAGGGTCTTGGGATTGGTAAAAGGGGGATACCCATCTCAGGTGCATGTATACAAATATATACAGCATGGGAAATAAACAGGAGGAATTAGGTCAACATATAGTCACAGAAGTATGATGCTGGTATAGCTGAGACAGGATGGGACAGCTCATGTGACTGGAGTGACAGATTTACAGATACAAACTTGGGAAGGGCATAGATAAACAGGGCAGGGCTACCGCAGTGTGGAGAAATTCTGATCTAGGGAGCTCTTTAGTGAGATAACAGCAGTCTTGCTGAGAGCTTCCGAATGAGCATGGGAGAGAGCAGACAGGATGATATCATGGTGGTAATTCACCTCATCAGGGTGAGGAATAGAACAAAGCCTTTTCTAAAGGTCTCTGAATAGCAGGCCCCTATTTTCATCCTTGGCATCAGCTGGCAGGATAACACTAGAACACAAGCAGTCAAGAAGCTCTCTGGAGGATTTTGGGGCATACCTTTTTAGAGGTAGTGGATAGATCTACAGCTGGGTCTGCTGTTTGTTATCAAGAACTGCTTGGGTTTGATTGAGTATAGCCAGTGGTATGATCAGTGGCTATACTGACTGTAACACAGTAGATACCAAGATCCTGATGGAGCTGAGCGTAGACTGGAATTTAGTACAGCATACTTCAGTTTTATTTGAGAACCTGGTGGATGGAATCTCCTAGGAAGCAATCGTGAGTAAAGGGGCTAACAAGTGCTTAAGGACAACCACCTCCAAATGCAAAGACAGGTCATCTAGATGGTCAAGAAACTAATAGCTATGTTTGGAGCCTGGCAAGGCTGAACAGGAAATTTCTGGCTTTGCTCCAGTGCCAAAAGCCAGTATATAGCAGTTGGAAATTGGATCAGTGTAAAAAGGAGGAATTCCGAACATGTAAAGATGGTGTTACAAGAACCAAAGCTTGTCTAGAGTTGACACTTGTAAGACATCAATGGCAGCATAAAGAGCTTTTACAGCTGCTTTGGCAGTAGAAGGCTGAACAGAGGAAACAGGGATCTATTGATGGAAAAGATGATTCTGTATCAGCAGACACTGATGTGATAACAAGCAAGGAACTGCAGGTGTGTGTCCTGGGATCTGTGCTGTTCGAAAGGAACAGCATGGCAGTGACAATGCAGTGTACTCTCACCAAGTTTGCAGAGACACGAGATAGATGGAAACTCAGGTGTAGTACTGATAGTCAGAGGCACCTGAACTGACAGGAGAAATGGGCTGACAAGAACCTCGTGAGATTCAGCAAGGATAAATGCAGAGTTTCCTGGCTGGTTCTTTGGATTGCATTCAGTAGCTTAACTTTTCAATTACTCAATTATTATATGTTAAAGCATTAATTGCTTTAACAACAACAAAAATAGTCTTAAGTACCAAGTGTTAAAATTTGGAATGTTGTAGATTTCGTAATGATTTCGTAATTACCATAAAATAAAAGTTTCTTTTGAAGGTGAAGAATGAGTTGACTTGGATCCTGAAGCTTCTGTTTGTTTTCCCAGAACATAAACTATATCTTCAGTATCTGTAACAATATCCTTTGTCTAATAAACATGCAGACTTGGAACCACAGAGTCTTTTGACTTGCTTTCCGGGGGATGATTTTTAGAGGTGTTTTGAAGCTTAAGTTTGTTTCCACAAAGTAAAGGAAAGTAATTTCAAACAGAAGAGGATGAACAGAAGAAAACAAGTACAAAAACGAAAAGTGTGTGTGGGGAAACAAAGTGGTGAGCACAACAGTACGAAAAGCATTATGAAAATAAAACAAGTGAAAAACGAGTGGTGTTGAAATACATGTCTGCATTTAAGAGAATCGTTGAGGATGGAAGTTTGCTCTTGAGGTTGGCCAAGCAGGGCCAGCTAGAGCAGATTGCTTAGGGCTGTGTCCGGTTGGATTTTTCATATCTTTATGGGTAGAGACTCAACAATATCTCTGGACATTTTATGTTATCAAAGGGAATTTCATGTGTTTCTGTGCCTGTTACCTCTTCTGGCAGTAGGCACTACTGACACAACTCTGACTTCCTGTTTATAGTCATGGTTAAGAGCCCTCCACACACAAGCCTTTGCTTCTCCAGGCTAAACACTCACATATCAAAGATGTTCCAGTCCCTTAATAATTTTTTAGCCCTGTTGTAGAACCACTCCTGTAAGCCAGTGTCAGTCTTGTCCTGGGGAGCCCAGTCCTTGCCTCACCAGTGTTAAGTAGCGAGGAATGCTCACCTTCCCTCTACGTGCTGGCAGTGCTTCTCTTAATGAAGTCCAGGAAGCTGTTAATCCTCTTTGCTTTACAAAGGCACATTGCTAGTTTATGGACAGCTTGTTGTCTCTGACTTCCTCAGAGTCTTTTTCTACCCAGCTGCTCTGCACTTAGTTGGCACTCAGCATGTATTGGTGCATGGGGTACTCCCTGGGTGCAGGACTGCACCTTTCTCTTTGAACATGATGACATTCCTTTGTCCACCTCTCCAGATCACTCTGAAGGGTGGCACCTGAATATGATGTTGGTGGCTACTCTTGGTTTTGTACCACTTGTAAACTTGCTGAGAGTCCACTCTGTTCCTGTCATTCAGGCCATTAATGAGAATGTTAAACGGCACTGGGCCCAGGGTAAACCCCTGGGGTGCTACTGACTTGCCTCCAACTGGACTTTGTGAAATTGGTCACAATTGTGCATTCGTCCAGTTTTCAGTTCCCCTTACTGTGCGTTTACCTAACCCCTACTTTATCAGTTTTTATGTGAGGATGCTAATGAGAAACAGAATCAAAAGCTTTACTAAAGTGAATGTGAACAGCTCCTGCTCTCCTGTCACCTTCCAAGCAAGTCTTCCAAGCAAGCCTGTCAGGATGGTTAAGTGTGATTTTTCCCTTTGTGAGTCCATGCTCACAATTCCTGATCGCCAACTTGTTCTCATATCTGGAATTTATTTCCAGGTTTATTTGCTCAGTCACCTTTTTGGAATTAAGTTGAGGCTAATTAGTCTGTCAGGAGATCTTCCTTCTTGAAGGTAGGAGTGACATTTTATCTCTTGCAATTCTCAGGAAGGTGTCCTGGTTGTCATGACATTTCAAAGATGGCTTAAGAGTAGCCATGTACGCTTGTCAGGCAGCTCCCTCAGTGCTCATAGATACAGCCTGTTAGGTTCCATAGACATATGTCAAGTTTAAGTGCTCCGTAACCTAATTGTCCTCCACTGAGCCTAAGTCTTCCTCCAGACATTCCCTCTGGTCTCAGGGTCCTGAGATTCCTGAATATTGGACTTAACCAGTACATGCTGAGGCAAAGAAGGTGCTGAATACCTTGGCCTTCTCCGTGTTTATTGTCATCAGCATCCCTCCTATATTTAGCAGTGGACCCACATTTTCTCTACCTTTCCTTTCCTGTTTTTATAGCTGCAGAATCCTTCCTTGTTGCCCTTCACATCTCTTACCAGATTCAAACCAAGGTGGACCTTGTCTTATGCAACCCTGTGCCTTCACCTGCTACCACCTCTGGCATCCTTCCCTTTTTGTGTGCAAATGTAGTTTGAGAGCCTTTCTTATCCATGCAGGCTTCTTGCTGCCTTTGTTTTCCTGCATGTGGTGATGGACCTTTCTTGAGTTTGGAGGAAGTGATCCTTGAATATCATATGAGCTCTGCCGAACCCTTCTCTCCAGGATTGTATCCGGTGGGATTTTTCCAAGCAAATCTCTGAAGAGATTACAGTCTCCTGTCCTGAAATCCAGGATTTTCTTGATTTTTACGTTGCTCTTTTTTCTAAGGATCCTGAACTCCATTCAGATCGTCATTGCAGCCCACCTGGCCCGCCTTTAATGTCCCATGACCTGTTCTTCCTAGTAAGTATAGTGTCCAGCAGTGCAGCTCTCCTTGGTCACCTGTGTGAGGAAGTTATCACTGCAGTCCAGAAATCTGCTAGTTTTTTAGTGTTCCACTCTTGTTTTCCTTCCAACAGGGAAGGGGTCCTTCACAACAGGGAATTTGGAACTAGATCATCTTCAAGGTCCCTTCCAATCTTAACCATTCTGTGATTCTGTATGAGGGTACTTGATGTTTCTTGTGAGAGCCAGGACCTATAAAGATGAAATTTCTAGTTGTCTGAATAACGCCTCATGTACTTATCCCTGATTAAGTGGTATATATCAGGCACCTACCACAGCATCACTCATGTTTTTTCTATCTTGACGTGCAAGCTCTTGACTGGCTTGTGACCTGTCTTCACATAAGGGGCAACCCCTCCTCCTTGCCTCTCTAGCCTGTCCTTCCTGAAAATCGCACATCCGTTTGTCACAGCACTCATGTGAGCTATCCCATGTCTCCATGATTACAGTGAAGTCATGGACCTGCATTAATTACATAGACTTCTGTATTTCCTATCTGCATTGGTGTGGAGGTGTTTCATGGAGGCACTGAAGTGTGCTGATTCCCCAGAAAGGGCATGAGAGCTTTCCCCTTAAGTATCTTCTGCTGGCACTTTCTTTATGTGACTGCACTTCAGGTGATGGCACTTGTGCCTTTTTGTTGTTGCTTGCAATCTTCATTCTCTTTTGACCACTCCAGGGCCCTTTAGTGGCCTACCCCACGTGCAGCTTCTTTACTTGTTTGTCGAGGAATCTCTTGAACAGTTCTACCCAGAAGACTATGAATGTTTGTATACGGCTACATAAGAATTAATAATAATGGGAATCATCACAGATTACAAACATACAAATAAGACTTAGAAGGTCTGTATTAGCATTATGCAGTAGCCGTTGGGCACTTAAATGGAGCATTTCATATCACGCACTAGTAGAATTGCACATCATGGCACAAGTATTTGATGTAATTTGTCTGAAGAGAATTGAACAATATGAGGAATGAAGACATTCTAAAACGAGCAACTGCCCTCTAAGTGCCAATTTAATTAGGACTTTTTATCTTTGTAGGTCGCTGTATGCACAGGAATACTTGGTCAGATGAGATTCATCCTGTTTTGGGCACAAGCTGGATGCCAGGCTTTTCTGTTAAAGTAATGCTATTGTGTAGATTCAAGCCATCATAATCCATTTATTACTAACTTTCTAGATGAGAAATGTATTTTTGGCTTGTATGTGAGCAATTCTCATTTGCTTTTGATTTCTTGTGAAGTATTCTATGGAAAATGTTTTTTTTTTGGCTTTGTATTTAATGTTTTATGGTTGATACAATCAGATAATTTTCTTTCTAGTGTGTTTGTTTAGTTTTAAAACCTTTTATTTATTTATTCACTTATTATTTTTACTATCATACAGAACACGTACTATGTTTATGAGTTTTCGTTACAAAGGGAGATGTTTCTTCTCAAACGTTTGTTTTTGAATTGAGATTCTCACTTAATCTGACTTGGTACGCAGATTGGTCTCCTTTAACTTGATTTAAGTTCATGATGAGTACGTGTGCTGCATCTGCTCTCAGGATTGTGACATAATGTAAAATCTGTGTAGAAGCTTTTGACTTCTTCTAGTAAGAATCACCTGTTTGTAGCTCTGCCTCTTGCTACCATAAAAGAGGTTATTGACTTGTCCAGACCTCTGGAGTGATGTCTTGTGCATTGTTCTGAGTGTTGCAGTTAAGTCCACAAACACATAGAGAAACAGACTGACATTAGACCGTCCTCTGTGGTGCCAAGCACAGTTGCTGTAGCTTTATTCTTCATGAATGAAGCCTTTGGGGCTCCATCTTTTTGGCTCTTCAACCAGCTCTTTGTGCCTGGTTCTTTATGGACATTTAGTCAAGTAGGTGTTAACATCTGCGTGTTTGAACCTGGATTTGGAAACTGTGGCTGCCCATTCAGCATTGTGATAGCGCCGGCCGCATATTTCATCAGGTTTGAGTAGGGACTCGTTGTAGGTGGTGCCCCCTGCCCTGCTCGCACCAGTGGCATTCCCCCAGGACTACGGACAGGTCCGCACAGGAGTCCTGGCATTGCTGGGTGGGTGGGTCCCATTTTACAACTCTGCATTTGTATTTTCATGATAAACCAACATGGATGTGGAATATTCTGAAAAAAAATCGTAAAAATATTGTCTATTTTTCCACTTACATGCAATACAAAACAAAAGAACCTCTGTGTAATTCAGTGTGACCCAGCAGAATATAGTCAAATTATCAATGTAGTATGCTGGGAAGATTTTGTAAATTACCTTTAAAACAAGCCTATTTAAATCAGCTCCCATATTTGGTGAGGGTTCTAGTTGTTTTATGGGTATGTTTTAGCCTTTTTTTCATTTTGTGTAAAGAGTGTTTGTTTGCTCTTTTTTGAAATGACAGTTTAGCCCAAGTTAAAATGTTTAAATATAAAGTAACTAGTAATAACCTCCCCATTGTAATATTTTGTATCAGATTGAGATATTTTCTGTTGGGAATCTTTTGAAGTATGCATGCTGTTACTTTTATTTGTTTTAATTTTAAAACATTCTTTTGGCTAATAGTGACTTAGAGTGAATATATTGAAGTGAACATCGGAGATTTTTAGTTAAAATAGCACATATTTAATTATCTAGCCTAATGATTTTAACATATTTGTAATTTAGTATTTTTATAATAAAAAGGTTGATAACCCAATTGTTGATGAGCTAAGTTCAGGAACACAGTTTCTCTTTTTTCGAAGGCACAGTGGAATACTGTTACTTACACTAGACATGAGCTCTTAAGCTCTTCTAAGGGAATGATGGTAAAAGTTCTAACAAGCGTTTTGAATGATAATATTGGAAAGGTAGTTTGCATACTTCTGAAAAAGTTACTCCGCTGTTGTTGGATAATGTGGGAGAAAATGGAATTGCCAGCTGAAATCTTTGCAAAAGCAAAATAGGGGCTAACTGATCATAAATTGGATGTAAACAAAGCAGTGCATGTGTAAAGATAGATACTGGAAGTGGTAGTAGATTTGGCCCTGTTTTGATTTTTATTTAGTTAACTAACTTCATACCTTTGGATAGCGTAGTCGATGTTATATTCTGTTAGGTTTTATTCTGATTATGGCTGTTTGTCTGCTAAGCTGAGCAATACCCTTTGAACAGTAACCGTAAAAGCTGGCAGAAGACTTAGTTGCTTTTAGAAGACCTAATGATAAATTGTCGTTTGACGCTTTTCCTTGTGATGCTTTGTGTGAGTACAAACTTTGTGTGTATTTTTTTCATGGTAAGTTTTTCCTTGTTTTTATTCAGTGTTGAATTTTGACTCTTAGTGTGTGTTGAAATATTTTTCTTCTAATTTCAATATGGTAAAGTGATAAAAATCAAAAAATTCCGGAGAGATCTGGCAATTGTAACTGCATTTCTCAGACTGTAAGAACTGATATAATTCTCAGTGTGGTAATTGCCACCTAGCAGCTTTTATTTTCTTGAAAGTTGACCTTTGAAATAACCAAGATAATGTATGGTTGTTGTACTTCTAGTCAGCTGTGATTAAGTTATGTCTAGAGTGTTTGTGACCCAAAGGGTAAAAAAGTGTGGTGGAAAAAAACAGAACTGGAATTGAAGGTTCAGTTGAAGGTGTATGACTGGCTATTGCCAACCTATGTAAAAGGAAAGCTTTTATTAGAAAATCTGTCGCATTGAGGGGTTGGGATTTAATTTTTTTAAAAAGATTTACTGTACTTACATGGAATACAAATGCAGTCCCATTTACTATGCTTCATTTATAACTCAGGATTTTTTTGAATCTCATTTTTGGTATGGTAAGCTGTAGAAATGAGGAAAGGTGGTATTTCTTGTATATGTCTGACAGAACAATACAATACCAATTTTACTAGATAACTATAGTTTTTAAGAGAAATGATGTGTGGTCAGATCATTATTAAAGTTCTTTTGTGTGTAATGTGGCAGAAGGATTAGCCTTTTAAGAGCACCTAGAGGAGCAGAGATTTTTAGCTTTGGTAAGGCTTAACCATTAGCCATCACTTGTCACAGTGGTAGCTGATTTTTCTCTGTAGTTTCAGATACACAGCTGTGGTGTTCGTTGGAACATAACAGCTGTGTAACATTATTTGATAGAATTTTCTTGCTCCTTATGTAACTAGTAGCTGAAAATTAATTTTTTTTTCTCTGGTTTACATACTGGATATCTTTAGGAAAAACTTAGTCTGAAAGTTACTTCTCTAGTGCCCTTATCTCAAGGGAAAAATACAGGAGACGTGATACAGAAGTGATGAATTCTATCTGTTTTATCAGCTCCATCTAGATATGTCGGTAGGGTTGCAGTGCTATGAGAGAACATGCTTTTACCAATTGTTATGTCCATGCAACTGAATTTTTTATTTTATTTTGAGAATTCTGTGTTTTCTAGTATTAGTTGGTGTCGTTCTATGTAGCTAGTTGTATTTTTAAAAGTATGTTGTGCTTCAACACTTTGACACCGAGACGTGATTTTTTTGTAATGAGGTTGATGATGAAAACCCATGCTTGTGCATACGTCACAAAAATTTTTTGCTCTGGTGCCTTTTGGAACATGAACATAACTGAACCAACTTTTAAATCTTTTCATGGTATCTTTCAAGAAAATAATGTGATAATAGTTGTGGTTAAATGTAATTTTAATAATTTAAATTGGCACCATTGGAATTTACTCCTAATACGTTTTCTGCTGAGCTCAGGTTTGTCCTGTTTTGCACAAATATGAATAGCAGTAATGCAAGTGTCTGAGATTTGTGAGTACAGCTTTATCATGTTTTGCCACCTTCCTTCTTGCCTTTATACAGATAATTACACATGATTAAAAGTTTTTTAAAAAATAGCTACTTTCTAAATTTCACAAGAAAATGCAGTAAAAAAGGGGGTAAATTAAATTAATACAGTTCTAAACACTAAGGTAGCATGAAGAGAGGAGAGGAAGTGTTGCAAGTTTTTCGTAGATGCAATTATGCTCATACTTGGGATAGTGTATTTATACTACACATATGCTGAAGACTTGCAAGATGTAAAAATTGTGTAAAAATTCACTCAGCAAATATGCTGAAATTTCTCTGAAGTGCACTGGAATTTGAAGATATCTCTGTATCCCATGACATGGATAAAGTTGTGTTTGTAGCTACATTGAGATTGTTGCTATTGTTTCTTGACAAGTTTTTGGTTTATTTGATAGTGTTTCAGATTTTTGTATAGATGCTCTGTTTTGAGTTTTCCATTCAAATCTGGTTGCATGTTCAAAGTATGGTTATTTTTTATCTTTTGCTTTGTAAGGTACAGGTACACAAACCAATATATGTATTTTTTATATTAATATAAAATTTCATATTACTTGGGTGAAAGAAAGCATAGTTGTGTATTTTGGTTTTAAAATAGATTCACCACTCAGAGTTATGTTAGAAATAAGTCCTAGAAGAATCAAGCTGGATAGGCAAGCAAGCAGTGGTATAGCTAAGGAGAGCCCTAACATAAGTAGATTTATAGCATTAAAGATTATCAGAAGGCATGTTTTTCTGGTTTTAAGTTTAAATGATCTAGGACTAGCAAAAAGTATAGGCAGATAGGAGCCTTTCCAAGGGAAAGAAAATAAGCAGGGAAACTGCTGCTTTGAGAAGATCAGTCTATATTTGTTAATTTGTTTTTCCTTCCAGAAATTCCTTTTGGTTTGTCCTTTCTATATTTGAATGTATAGTGATTTTATGACTGTGAGTTAGTAGGTATGTGTTGCAGATAATTCCAAGTGGTTTTGCATGCTACTGGAGAAGAGAGAAGCTTACACTCACCTTCCCTGAAAAGGTGTGCTGGCATGCGCCCATTCAAAGGGATAGTTGTTGTCAGGAATGCTCTTCTGTCTGTTTCTGGCACGGTTTTCTAGATGATAGTTCATGTTACCCCAAACCTGGAAATTGTACCTTAAAGTAGAGCTGCAGATTGGGTAAGAGCTGAAGGAATGTAAGTGCTGTGGCCATTCACAAGCTGGAGGTATCTGCATAACCTTATGTTGTCAGAGACATAACTTTTTCATAACAGAAGCTGGCATCCAGTGTTCTGGAGTGGGTGTTTGGACCATGCCGTCTCATGCAGACTGAGGTGCAGACAGTCAGACTTCCTGTGTTCACTACACTGAGTGGAAACCTAAATAAATCTGAAGGTTGTTACCCACAATGGCCAGAACTGCTTTTAAGCTCCCCTAGGGTGCAAATGAAGTTTATTTTAAATGCATGATTTTCCTGGTCAGGAAAACAAAAGTGTTCTCTATCAGATGGATGTATTTACGTTGACATAGCATATGTGCATTCTGTTGAAACATTCCAAATCTTTGTCGTTTGCTAGCATTTGCTGTTGTGCATGTGACCAACAATGAGGAATAGGTTCCCTCCAAAAACTTCAAGGGAGAAAAAGGGTGAAAAAGAGTGAAAATAAATACAGATGCCAAAATAAACAGTGGTTGTTACACTTAAAAGACAGTTGTAGTGAATCAAAACACTATCAGAGTCGTCTCAACACAGGTTCCATGGAGGCTTAAATACTGAAGTACTTAGGGCCTCCAACAAATGTTTTGTTGCCTGTGTTTTTTCTTTCCTGGCTTAGTTTTTTTTGCTCCCAGCATCTGTCAGAGTCCAAGAACTGAAGTCAACACGAGGGAAGTGGTGGAAGCAGACGAAGAGGTAGAGCAGGGAGTAACAGATCCCAGACTGAAGCTTGATGTTTCTGGAGGTGTTCTGTTTTTGCAGTTTTTAATATGGACCTAAAATCGTGACTCCCTACTTGTCTGTAGTCTGATTTAGTTTTACAACCAAAACCTTTTTACAGGGATATGCCACCTGACTGAATTTCTTCACAGGGATTTTCAAGTCACCTCTGTGATTATTTCTTACTGACACCCTGCAAATAGGGCTTAGAAGAATTCTTCATCTTACTGAGACATATTCTTAGATCTTTCTACACTCTAAATATGTGAGAGAAACTTTAACTTACTGGTGGTATTCACCAGGAAGGTCGTTTGCGTTATGTCAGGATTTAATCATTATTTTTATGTTTATTCATTTTCATTATTTCCATGCCTCTGAAGAGAGTGCAGTGCACTTGGACTTTGCTTAGCAGAACCTTGTACAACCTCCTTTGAATCCTGAACAGTAACCAATACAGCAGTTTGTTTTTTTCATTCACAATAAAGCCTTCAAAAAACTGTGTCATCTTTTTCCTAACTTGGAATTAGGCTGTGTGATACCTCTCTATTAATAATGTCCAGCATGTCTGATGTCTGTATAGGAAGGAAGAAAAAAATTTTTTTTTTTCCAAACAACTGAGAAGTGCAGAATGCTCGACGCACATTATAACTACAAATGTCACCGTCTTGGTACAGTGTTAAAGTTTATACTCTTAATAATTCAAGCTCTGGTATTTGTGGTCCGTGCTCTTTTAGTTGCTTGCATAGTTGCAGATTTTGAAGTGTTTTTCCAGAACCAAAACAGGGATTGCAGCAGCGCAGCAGAATTAGATTGACTTTTTAAGAGGCAAGAAGATCAACAATTGCAGATCTTCTTCAGATTTTAGGGTTTTTTTAAGGGCTGGATCTCACTCTGCAAGAAATAAAGCTCTCCAGCTAGTAAATTCCTTTCTCACATGTCAGACTATTCAATTCTGAAGTCAGCAATGACACATGTGATTTGGTGAAATCATCAAGACTATGTTCAGTAATTAATAGTTCCAGTATGGGTTATACTGAAAATTATTTCAAAGTTCTACTTAATTTGATAATCGTAGGAGAACATGCAGTTGAAGAGGTCACAGTATCATCCTGAGAAGGGAAGAAAATTAAGTATTTTAAAATAGTTAGTGTTTTTATAGCCTTTTTTTCCTAGATACATTTGTATTTGAATTAGAATTTTAGTACATCCAAGGAGACTATATACGTGTAATATTTCCAAATCATTCTCTAGAAGTCTTTCAGTGTTAGTTTTGTAAAGTCATGAATTATTTGTTAGTCATCACTGAGATACGGTGAACAGATTTTGTACTGAAACCTGACGTTAACAGGACTACTCACATTACATGATTCAGTATTTCCTGTCTTCACAGGGCTGAGTTTTAGGTTTCCAAAACATTTAGAAGTCGTAGGCTTTTGAAGCTTTCTACTGCACTTTTTACTCTGTGGGTTCCAAATAACATCTATTATTTTGTCTTGTAAGTCATGTTTCTGATTCATTCCTGCCACTATACTTCTATAATAATGTTTGATATGCTATATTCAGGAAGATATGATTTTGTCTAGTATGCTGTGTTTAGCCAAAAAACAGTTTGAGGTATTAGAACTACAAAGTTATGAATGACTGTCAACCAGGGCATACTCAGCTGCCAGGTGTCATGAGAGTAGCGGAATATTCTTTCTGCAAGTTTTAAATATTGTTTTGATTTTCTTAGAACTTGCAGTACTAGATTGTATTTTGTATGTGAATTGAAATGAAGCATCCTATCAGTGACAAAAAAAGATGCTAGTTAGCATTATCTTACTGCTCAGGATTCATAAAGTACAGAATCTAGGTCTGAGAAGCTAAGTTGAATGTGCTTTTTATTCTTTTTGTTTTTCAGAGGCCCAGAAGACACAATAAATGACTGTAAAATCCTTTTTATAGAGGAAATGTACAAGATTGAAAAGCCAGGAGCCTATCCATTGACATTTGGGGATGGAGATTTCAAAAGTATGCTTTTTTTTTAAATTATTTGAGTAGAAGTCTAATTGAGTAATGTTTTTAAAAAGCAGAAGGATTAGCATGTAGAGGGATTAATAACTGTTATGTATTCAGGAAAGTAATCACATAGAATACTTTATAGATTTCTGTTCTAAAAGTATACTTCCTGAAAGATGACTCAGGTACTTGACATATTCAGAAACTAGTAACATCTTAGTGCTATCAGTCATAAGCAGGGAGAAAGGGAAATAGCTGTAAGCGAACTGTGCAGAATGGATTTGTAGTCTCAGTTAACTTCTTAAACAGATGTCTAGGTCACCAAAACGGCTATTGCAACTGACATGTCATTTAAACTTCTAATAAATTCATAAATGCCGAGAATACAATCAGTAATGATGCACTTTAACCCTGTCATCATGTCAATAAACAAACAAATAAATAAATAACTTTGTGCCAGAGCTGCTTGTGCCATGAAAAAAAAGGGATAAGTAACATTTGGATTATTATTTGGCTTTGCATGACCTTCTAAAAAAATAAATGTGCCATACCTCCTCATCTGTCCCACAGCTGGAAGAAGTTAGTGGCAACTTATCTAAAAAGTAGTGTGGTGTTATATCCTAAGTTAAAAACTAAATGAAAGTTAGGAGTGGTGTTTGTGATAGCAACACTGAGAGATTGGACTGCAGCTCTAATAGGTATTATTATTTATTAGACTCCTGAATCCAAGGCAATTTTTCAGAACCTTTTTATGTATCTCTTAGTGCACAGAACTAATGTGCTTACTGTTTGTTTGATGTCACCTAAAACCCACCGTTTTTCAAAGGAGCAAATTGCATTTGCTGGGGTATTTTTAAAACTAAAAATCTGAACCTCTGTAAATGAACTTATCGCAGGACTTTTTTTTTTCATTTCCTTTCTCAGATTACTAAGAAAATTAACCATCCCTTCTGTTTATTTTTTTCTTGGTCATGTTAATGGGTTTTTCCAACATTGTATACCATGTTTTTATATTAAAAAATTGTAGCGCAAGAAATGTAAAAACCTACAGATACTGCTTTGTATTTACATACCTACTTATTTTACAAGTCTAGTTGTTTATGAAACTTTTTAAAGGGCATATACAATGATTATGGTTAAATTACTTCTTCCATGCAACTACTGTGTGGTGAATTCAAAATTATGTCTGTGTTAAGGAAATTAATTACTACTACATTGATGATTCTACAAAATCGTCTGCAATGTCACCACTTGATCTGACATGAGTATTTATTTATAGTGGAGTCACAGAATCGTAATATTTTATAGGTTGGAGAAGACTTTTAAGTTCATTGAGTCCAACCATTAACCCAGCAATGCCAAGTCCACCACTAAACCATGTCCCTAAACACCACATCTACTTTTAAAGACCTCCAGGGATGATGGTGACTCAACCACTTCCCCTGGCAGGCTGTGCCAGTGCTTGACAACCCTTTCACAGAATCGGAGGATCATAAAGGTTGGAAAGGACCTTAAGATCATCAAGTCCAACCTACAGCCCTACACCACCCTAACACTAAACCCTCTCCTGAAGTGCCCCATCCAGCTGGTTTTTAAACACGTCCAGAGATGGTGACTCCACCACCTCCCTCGGCAACCCGTTCCAGTGCTTCACCACCCTTTTTGTGAAGAAGTGTTTCCTAATGTCCAATTTAAACTTCCCCTGGTGCAACTTGAACCCATTCCCTCTTGTCCTATCGCTGTTCACTAGGGAGAAGAGGCCAACACCCGGCTCACTACAGCTGACTTTCAGGGAGTTGTGGAGAGCAATAAGGTCTCCCCTCAGCCTCCACTTCTCCAGGCTGAACAGCCCCAGCTCCCTAAGCCTCTCTTCGTAAGACTTACCCTCTAGTCCCCTAATCATTTCAGTGAAGAAGTTTTTCTTAATAACCAAACTAAACCTTCCCCCGTGCAACTTGAGGCCATTTTCTCTTGTCCTATCGCCTGTTACATGGGAGAAGAGACCAACCTTCACCTCTCTACAACCTCCTGTCAGGTAGCTGTAGTGAGCAGTAAGGATTCCCCTCAGCCTCCTTCTCTCCAGGCTGAACAACCTCAGTGCCCTCAGCTGCTCCTCACAGAACTTGTGCTCTAGACCCTTCACCAGCTTCTTCATGTGCCCTTCTCTGGACACGCTCCAGCACCTCGGTGTCTTTCTTGGACGGAGGGGCCTAAAACAGAACACAGGGTTCAAGGTGCGGCCTCACCATTCTGTACTTCCTACAATGATTGCCAACTTTATTGTTTCAAAGTCAAACTCTTTATTTTCACTTACACTCTTTATCTCCTATTTTGATAGCTATTTCCTTACTTGTATCCTCTTTGCTTTAACTACTCACACACTGCTGTCCGTGTAGAGATTTGCACCACTCTGTGTGTTTTGTTTCATTCTGCTCCTGGTCCAAATTTTGTTCACTGTAGTATACAAGAGTATAAAGAGATGTATATAAGAGTACGAAGAAATATAACACAGAAATATAGTCTTTAAAAATGTAACCCTGAAAACTTATCTCATCTGACAATTTAGATATATTTCTTTTTTGAAATTGCTCTTTTTCCTGAGGCAGACTTTCTCACTGCATTGCTCTTTTCATTTCTGTCTATGTGATTCTGAGTTTTTGGTCCTGTGTCTTGCTGTTGTTTGCTTATGTACACTGCATATTAGTTGAGCTGTATGCTGTAAGCAGTATACCCTTCACCTCTGGACTGTACTTACCTCCCTATTTTTACTTTGTATTTAAAATTTTTAAAAGTAAACACACACAAGACTACATTAGCTTCTATGCTATGAAAAGCTGCAAATTTTTGTTATGGCAGATAAAATTAAAATAATTAGTTGTCCATAAATACTCTATGAGATTGTTGTAAGCATAATTGGAAAATGCGCTTACTGTATTTTTATCTATATTAAGCTATTGGCCCTGTCCTTTTGAGAAGATAGAATGCCTACTTTTGGAATAATCTTCATCAAATAAACAATGTATGCTGCTTCTGCAGAAAAATTGTTATTCCTTGCACATGGCCATTCATCATTAGGTTTTGTATTTGTAAATTATATAAAAATGTGTATGACATATCAGTATGTTTTTAGCAGTTATAGTTAAAAATAAGGTAGTTATTTTCAGTGTATTTAATGGAAATCTAAATTCTGCAGCCCAGGAAAAGGCTGAACCAAAAGGCTGAACCCAGTAAGGCTGAACCAATTAGGAGATTGTATTAGAAAATTAGACATCTAATAAGCAACATAGTTGTAAATACATTTCAAGTATTTATATGCCAAACAGATAAAGGACCTTTATATCAACATATATTGCTCCCATCAGAATCCAGATTTGTGCTATGAACGTGAGATAACTCTTCCTGCAAAAGAGGAAAGTATGAAATGATATATGCAACTAAATTCTACAGCATTGGTAGGGATGAACAGACCTGTCTTCATGTGACCAGTAGTGCAGATATAATCAATACATTGGACTTACAACATGGTTAAAGCAGAAATGTGAAAAAATAAAATCATATAATTAAAATGAAGTTTGTTGTTTGTATGTTGAACAAAGTTAAAACTCTAGATATTGTTTAACTGAAGTATCATCTGTAGACTTTTTTGCTTTTTTCCTCTGTTTAAAAGATACTATTACTAATCTTTGACTGAACAAACTGGTTTTGTGTCCAAAACCAGTAAATTACATAGGCCTAAACAACCTGTCGTAGTAAGAGAAACAGAAAAATAGACAATTTCTTTTTGCTGGTTACTTGTTGGATGAGGTAGACTAGTGAGTGCTCAGTCATCACTTTTAAAATTTTTCAGAGTTACCTGGCACTGACTTCAAATGGTGGTGGTGCCTTGGGCAGATCATGGGTTTTGCCTAGCTGTGGTGGAAAATCCACAGATTTGTTCACCAGTGCTCTTACAAAGGGTTCCTTTCTCTTCAAAGGAACCCTGGAAGTGAAGTCTTAAACTAGAAGATTACTTCCATTTGATAGCATGCAGATGAGTCTTCTGGGCTATACTTTGCTAGAAGCACTCTGACAGCTAGAAGCTGCCAGTGCTGGCTGGTAGCTCTACACATTTGCTCCTCATGTTTTCCAGTCAGTACTTCTCACTACACCTTCTGTCTGGTTTTCCCTCTTCAGTGATTCCTCTCTTATCGTCTTAGGCTTTTGTGATTTTTTTCTTTAAAAAATATTAAATTTTTAATTGCAGTGTCCTACCAGTTCTTATAGAATGGTTTGAGCTGGGAGGGACCTTTAAAGATCATCTAATTTAACCCTCCTGTCATGGGCAGGGGTACCTTTCCTAAGTGGGGTTGCTCAAAGCCTCATCCAACCTGACTGAATGCTTTCAGGGATGGGACATCACAGCTTCTCTGGGCAGCCTGTTCCAGTGTCTCACCACACTCATCGCAAAAAATACCTTCCTTATATCCAATCTAAACCTACCCCCTGTCAGTTTAAAACTGTTGCTCCTTGTCCTGTCACTATGGGCTCTGGAAATTTTTATTTCCATCTTTCTTTTAAGCCTCCTTTAAGTATTGAAAGGACAAAATAAAGTGTCCCCACGGCCTTCTCTACTCCAGGCTGAACAAACCCAGTGCTCTCAGCCTTTCTTCACAGGAGAAGAATTTGACTGTTTTTGTAGCTCCCCTCTGGGCCTACTCTAACAGGTTCATGTGTTCCTTTTTCTGGGGACCCCTGAGCTGGATGCAGTACTCCAAGAGGGGTCTTGTGAGAGCAGAGTAGAGAGGAAGAATCCCCTCCCTCAACCCACTGGCCACACTTGTCTTTATGAAGCGCAGGATGTTCTTGGCTTTGTGGGCTGCAAGTGCATGTTGCCAGCTCACATCCAATTTTTTGTCCACCAGTATACCCAAGTCCTCTGCAGAGCTGCTCTCAACCCATTCATACCCCAGCCTGGACTGCTGTTGGGGATTCTCCTGTGCAGGATCTTGCAATTTGTGTTGCTGAACTTGAAGAGATTTGCATGGGCCCACCTCTCAAGCCTGTCAAGGTCTGTCTGGATGGCATCTCTTTGCATTGCTGTATCAACTGCACCACTTGGCTTTGTCATCCACAAGTGTGTCAGGAGTGCATTGAATCCCACTGTCTATGTCACTGAAGGTATTAAATAGTATTGGTCCAAGTGTGGACCCCTGAGGGACACCGCTGCTTACTTGTTCCCACTGAACTATTGGATGCAGACCATCCAGCCAGGTCCTTTTCCATCTAACAGTTCATCCATCAAATCCGCATCTCTCCAATTTAGCAGCAAGAATGTTGTCAGGGACCAAATCACAGCCTTTACAGAAGTCCAAGTAAATGACATTTGTAATTCTTCCTTTGTCCAGATGCATTTAGTCCATTGTAGAAGGCCACTAGATGAATCAGACACAATTTGCCTTTGATGAAGCCGTGTTGGCTGTATTAGTCACCTCCCTGTCTTCTGTGTGCTTCAGCATTACTTCCAAGAGTCTCTATTCTATGATCTAATTGGGCACTGAGGTTGAGGCAGATTGGTCAGTAATTACCAGGTCCTCCTTTTTATCCTTTTTAAAAAAGGGTGCAGTGTTCTCTTTCCTCCAGTCAGTGGAGACTTCCCATGACTCCCATGACTTTTCAGATGTGATGGAGAATGGCTTAGCAACTACATCAGCCAATTACTTCAGGACCTTGGGATGCATATCACTGGGTCTCATGGACTTGTGTATGTTCACGCTCCTTGGGTGGTTTTGAACCTGATCTTCCCTTACAGTGGGAGCGACTTCATTCCCCCGGTCCCTACCTTGAAGTTCAGGGCCTTGAGCAATGTAGAGAGAGAGATTATCAGTGAAAACTGAGGTGAAAAACGTTGTTGAGTACCCTGGCCATCTCCATGTTGGTTGTTACTAGTTATGTCACATTTATCAGGGGATGGGTACATTTTCTTTAATCTTCTTTTTCTGACTGACATACCTGTAGAAGCCGTTCTTACTATTCTTTACAACCCTTGCCAAATTCAGTGCCAGCTGTGCCTTAGCTTTCCTGGTTCCATCCCTACACATCTGGGCAGTGTCTATATATTCTTCCCATGATACCTGCCTCTGGTTCCACTGCTTGTGCATTACTTTCTCATTCTTTAATTTGGAGGTCCTTGTTTAGCCATGCTGATCTCCTGCACTCCGTGGCTTTGTTGCTCACATATGGGAACTGAGAGCTTTTGTGCTGTAAGAAAAATGTCCTTAGAGGGGTACCAAGTCTATTCTGCCCCTCAGGGCAGTTTCCCAGGGGGTCCATTCTGTAATTCCCCAAAAAGCTGGAAGTTCTTTCTCTTGAATTCAAGGCCAATGTTCTTTAGGCTGTGATCAAATTATCTTCTAAAGTTTACTCTAATTTCTCTGGACCTTCCGCTTCTTCCAAACATTTCTCCTGTAAGTGTTAATTGTGCTACAAGTATTCAGTGTTTCTTACCTCTCCTCTTTCATATCTAATTTAGGCTACTAAATGTTTTTTGCTTTTTCACTGCTTGAGGAACCAGTGCCAATCATTCTGTTTCACAGTGGGATTCATGGATCAAATTTCCAAGTGAACTAAACCATAAACTTAGTATTTCTTTGTATGTAAACTAAACTACTGTGAAACAGCTGGTGATTTGGGGTAGGCTGTGGTCTCAGACTACTATCTCTTCTGTCAACTGTAAACTTAATTTAAGGGGAAGAGATCTGTTCCACATTGTACTTTCATCTTCATTTGACTGTTAACAGCAGACCATTAGTAGGAATATTTTTCATGAGTGTATTTAAGAAAACTCCAACTAGAAATTGCACAAATCTCCGTGTGTAGAGAGAGTGTGCAGGTGGCATGTTGAGAGTGGGAGGGAAGAAGATAAGAGACGTTGCTGATTAGTCACTTTCTTTACTGCTTGTTTATACAGCAGAAGATATCCTATTAGCCTAGAGTTCAATAGCTTATTGTAAGAAAAAAAATGTTTTCAAGAGGACAGTATTTGTGTGCAGTATTTTTTTTTTTCTGTAGATAGAGTAATTCACTTTTCTAACATTCATGGTGTTTGACTTTTTCTTTGTGTTTTGACAGGAAAAAGTGGCCCTGAATGCAAACACTGTAGGGCTGATCCAGATAAGGAGTGCCGTTTTTGTTCATGTTATTTGTGCGGTGGAAAACAGGATGCTCACATGCAGCTCCTATGTGATGAATGTAATATGGCTTATCATATATACTGCCTGAACCCTCCATTAAGCAAGATACCAGAAGATGAGGACTGGTAAATATACAAGGATGATTTATTTGTCTATATTGCTGTTCTATACATGATACCTTTTTGTTATATGCACCTTGTGAGAGACAATACTGAAGAATTTTTTTAATTCTGGTTTTCATCCATCAACTGAATAGAAGCCTTATGTTTTCTGTCAAGGTAATTCTTTTAAATCACTCACAGAGAATTAATAGTAAGCTTTAATGATCATTATGGAATTTCAAAACTGGTATGTTTGTTTTCATCGTTATAATCTTCTGTGACATTATCTGATCTGATGGTATTTATCAACAGTAGTTGTTCCTTAGCCTTTTATTTTTGTTCAAGCTTCACTGCTTGAATGATTCTTTTACGATCAACTTTTTTTTTTTCCTCTGTTGCTGTTGCTGCCCATGTGCCCTTCCTGTGCCTTCTCATTGCCTTCACTCCGTTTATTTCTCCTGTTGTGGGAGGACCACCACCTTGCTACTCATAATTACTACTGTCCCTGCTTCTGCCATCAGGAAACCCAAGCTAACAGGCATTATTAAATCAAGAGAATTATAGGTTAAATGAATTCTTCATGGACCCATTAGCCACCCTTTCAGTTGTTCTGGGCTCTGTACTTTTTTTTGGTCTTTTTTTAGCTTTCTACTATTTACACTGTTTATCACGTGCCTGTGCCTTACATGAGATGCTAGTCCATTATATTATTTGTAAATATTT